>NW_025796801.1:0-2709 GCF_021613505.1 Equus quagga | reverse complement strand
AGAAACCTCCATTTCTCCTACAACCTAACCATGTTTTATTTAACATTGTCCTTTGAAATGGTTCCTATTTTCTTTCACGTACTTGTATGAAAAGTCTTTCTCTCTACTGAAAGTGAGAGTCCGTCTTATTCCAGACATAGAAGATCACCGGAGAATCATACACATTTCACTGAGGGGTCTCTTTCTTGCTGCCCACGGTGGGGCTGGCAGCTGGCTCTTGTTAAAGGTCCAGCAGGAGAGAGTGGTGTAGACGGACCCAGACCAAAGCCTGCTTGTCACGGACCTTCCCTTCCCCTTGGGAAGCTCAGTGGATTCAGTCCCCAGCTGTGTGACCTCGAGCCGGTCACTTAGGCTCCCTGTGCTGCATTGTTGTCCTAGTGTAAAAACGGCTCATGCATAAAAGGGTTTTCCTTTCCAGTTGTTGTGAGTGTGCAAATCACAAGTGATGGAAACACGGCCTGGCACACACTAAACGCCCTGGAGCTCTTAGGCATGGTGGAAGGGAAACAATCCCTTTTCTTGCTGTGTTATCAGAGTCGTCTCCCTCTCACCTACTATGAGCCCTCCGTGGGGGGGGTGGGTTCCACACTTTGGATACTGGCTTGAGTGGGGTGTACTGGCAGGCTATGGGGAGCACTGGATAGTTTTATAGAAAGGACTCGGACACATATGCCCCTATATCCCTGTAGGTGGGGACTGGAAGGAAGGAAGGAAGAGGCAGAGGTCTGTGTCCATCCTGCTGTAGTGGACTAGAGAAAAGGGCTCTAGGTCCAATGTGCAGACGGAGAAGAAATGGGGGGTGGGAATGAAAAGGTCACATTGTAGTCTGTTCCCCTGCACACGACTCCCTCATGTTGCTCTCTTGCTCCAGCCAAGTCAAGGCCGTGAGCACCAGGCTGGGGCTGCACACGGGCTCCGGAAAAGGGCGAATATGAGGACAATCGCGCTGGGGCAGAAGGCGAGGACCCAGAGGGTAAGAGTTCCAGGAACGTTCGGGGGCCGTAATCGCTGCCACCTCCGAAAAATTGGGAAGAGGCGGGAGAGGAGGCTGGGACAACAAGTGCGCCCTGCACGCAAGCCCCTCTGTGCGAATGGGCGCCATAGGCCGGCCCCAAGGGGGCGCACCCGGCACAGCCGTCTCCGGGTATCCTGCGCCCGGCCCGGCGCGCACAACCCAGCCCAGGGCGCTGCGGCTCCGCGGTCGCCACGGGGTGGGCAGCTAGGACGGGGCGTGGCCTTTGCGCCCGGGCCGCCGCCTCCGCCTGGAAAGGGAGCAAGAGAGCTTCTAGGGTCTGCCACTTCTTCCAGGAGACCGAGTGAATCTTCATCACCAGCTCTGGACCTGAGGATGCCCCTTTCTGAGCCAAGGGACAGTGTCCCTGGGGTTAGAGGAGGGAGTGTTTTGAGTTTGAACTGAAGTGCATTCCTTCAGTTTGTGTGTCTTGTGCTTTCACCCTGACCTGGCTCCTGAATCACCCTTTAGAGCATTTCCTGCCCTCCCAGCAGCTTCTGTGTCAGAGGGGAGAGCCCTGAGGCTCAAGGCTGTCCTGCTCCACATCTCACAGGTGGTCATGGGGCTTCTGGGGCCAGCCGCAGTGCTCTATCGAGGCCTTTGAGTTGCCTGTGCTGGTTGGAGGCAGAGGACATGGCCTCTGCTGGGTTCAGCCATGAGGCCCTCTGGGGTCAACACAGGAGAGCATCTGGCCATCCTGGCCTTGAGGAGAGCCAGTGAGTGAGACTTCCACCTGCCCTGAGTGGTACAGGAGCTCCCCTGTCTGGCCTGTGCCCTGAGCAGGAAGCATGTGTGGACCCACTGCTGTGTCTGCATCAACCTCCTGGCTCCCTGCCTGGCTTTCCTTCCTGGCAGGTGGCTCCTGCACCTGCGCCGGTTCCTGCAAATGCAAAGAGTGCAGATGCACCTCCTGCAAGAAGAGTGAGTGTGGGCCCTTCTGGGGGTCTGGGGTGGGGCTGAGGCAGAGACAGAACCCAGAGCTCAGCAGGCAGGAGCAGCCAAAGAGCCCGCTTGCTGGCATCCACTTCCCTCAGCAACCGATTCAGGTCAGACCTGTAAGAGCCATAAGGTGGTTGAGCCCCAGCTTTCCTTCAAGAACAGGGAACCTGAGTCCAGATGGTGCTAGTCCTGGTACTGGAGCTCGGTCTCCTGCCTCACGGGACAGCTTTCTTAATGCTCTCAGGGGCTGAAACACTTCATGGCCATGACCTAGTCACCACGGTGTGGTTCTCTGACCTGCTGGTGCAGCCGTGTCCTGTCCAGGCAGCCCCGAGCTTCCCTGGCCCTGCTGGGTGCTGCTATGGCAGGGGTTTGCCCCCTCTCTGACCTTGAGGACTGTCCTCACTTCATTTGATGGTTCTGGTGGGCTGGCTTTCCATTCCCCCAGGGGCCCTGTCACTGCCTCTCCTGGTTTTACACCCTGTTCTGGACTCAGATGGTGCATGGCAGCCTTTTCCTAGTGGGTAGGACCTTTTCCAGAGGTTCTACCTATTCTCTCAGGACAGAGCATGCCACCCTCACCTCAGGGTCCCCTGAGGCAGAGGGCAGAGCTGGTGCCAGGCCTGCTGTTGGGAGGGAGGTTCTGGTAACATCTGCTCTGTCTTCCCCCTCTGCCCTCTGTTCCCCAGGCTGCTGCTCCTGCTGCCCCAAGGGCTGTGCCAGGTGTGCCCAGGGCTGCGTCTGCAAAGGGGCATCGG
>NW_025796800.1:0-2803 GCF_021613505.1 Equus quagga | reverse complement strand
GGAGACAGGAGACCTAGGCTCTTGTCTGGCTCCATCCTTGACACTATTTGGTGACCTCTCTGGGTTCAGTTTCCCCATTCCAGAATGAGAGGTTGGGGCTCAAGCATCTGTAGGGCTATGGCAACTCCGATTCTGACTCAGAACCGTGCAAAGAGCAGGGGTGTAGGGAAGCGGGCTCCTTGGCTATGCCTGCCTGCTGAGCTCTGGGTTCTGTCTCTGCCTCAGCCCCACCCCAGACCCCCAGAAGGGCCCACACTCACTCTTCTTGCAGGAGGTGCATCTGCACTCTTTGCATTTGCAGGAGCCGGCACAGGTGCAGGAGCCACCTGCCAGGAAGGAAAGCCAGGCAGGGAGTCAGGAGGCTGATGCAGACACAGCAGTTGGTCCCCAAACCCTCCGTGCGCCCTCCTCTGTCAGGCCCAGACCTGGGAGCTGCTGTCCCACTGCGGGCACATAGAGAGAAGCCCCCCCTTCTCTCTTCTGCTGCTGGGAAAGGTAGGTCCTCTCCTGACATTGCTCCACAAGGAGGGTCCCAGGCTCCAGAGCCACCCCGAGAGACTGGGGCCAGGACCTTAGATTCTGCACCCCGAAGAGGCAGCTCCCACCCAGTCCTGGCAGCTCTGAGGCCTGGACACAGCACTGGGTCCCAGTGCAGCAGCTCCCTGACCTCGAGATGCACAGCCTGGAGCCTCAGTACCCTCAACACTGAGACAGAGGCCCAGGAGCCTGGAAATGCTCTCAGGAGCTTGGCCAGGGTGAAAGCACAAGACGTGCTAACTGAAGGAGGCCACCTCAGCTCAGACTCAGAACACTTCCTCTCCTAACCCAAGGACGCTGTCTCCTGGCCCTGGAAAGGGGCATCCTAAGGCCCAGAGCCCAGTGTCTCTTACCAGTGGGGCACGAGCAGTTGGGATCCATTTCGAGCCTTGTTGAGTCCTGAGATCCAAAAGCAGGTCCCAAAGATGCACTTGGACTGTTGGAAGGCGTGGTGGCGTCTAGGCGCCCGCCTGCTGACTTTATAGGCAGAGCAGGAGGCCCGGGCGCAAAGGCCCCGCCCCGTCCTTGCACCCCGCCCCCGGGCGACCGCGCGGCCTCAGCTCCTTCGGCGGGGCTGTGCGCACCGGTCCGGGCGCAGGGTTTCCGAGCGGGGCTGAGCTCCGTGCGCAGCGCTGGGTCGATCCTGTGGCGCTGTCCCGCGGCGGGGCTTGTGTGCCAGAGGCCATGCGGTGTCCCAGCCTCCCTGCCCGCCTCTTCCCAATTTTCCCGGGGTGGGCATCCGTCCCGACCCCGAGTGTTCCTGGGCCTCAGCCCCTGAGTCCTCGCCGTCTTCCCCACCCTCAGCCCCTGCGCCCTTGGCCTCAGGTTCGCCCTTTCCTGGAGCCCGTGAGCACCCGCAGCCTCGCGGTCGCGGCCCCGGCTTGGCTGCAGCCACGCCGGAGTTGGGTGCACAGACACAACTGAGATGTTCCCTAAGCACGGGATGCCCCCAGGGAAGGGATCGTTTTAGGTGGGAGGCTGACCAGGCATTCAAAGACAAAGCCAGAGGAGTGGGTGTTTCCCTTTGTAACTTCCTGACAGTCCCCTCACGTTGAGTCTGCCAGTCCTTTTTCACCACTTTCCCCATCCGAACCCTAAGAACAGCCCTAAAGGAAAATACTAGTTAGGAGCCCGTTTCCCAAAAGCAAAACGGCACAAAGCACAGACCCAGGGCCACAGTGCTGGGAAGTGGCGCCCAGGATCTGACTCCCGTCAGGTCCCCAGGGGAAGAAAGAGTCCATGAGGAGGCTTCTCTCTGGCCCAGAGGAGCGTCTGCAGCACTTCCCGACCTTCAAGCTCAATCCTGGGAGGGACAAAAGTGATGCGAAAGAAAGGTAGATGTGATTTTATGGCTCCCTTCCGTGCCTGGAAGTCACCTGATTCTCACTTTCAGTAGTGGTAAAGAGTCTGCTTGTCATAAATATATCTGAGAATACACGAATCATTAAAAAGAAAATGTTAAGCAAAATCCTGGTGCAAGTGACAGCAGAGATGGCAGGCATCCTTCTGTATCTGTTTGGAGGACATGGACTGTCTGGCTCATGGCTGTGTGTCCCTAGTGCCCTTCCCTCTGTTGTGGGGAGAGAAGATGCCCCTCTCTGGGCAACTGCTCACCTGCTCCCGTGGTTGATGAGGACAATGCAGGACACAGCAACACAGAAACCAAGCCTGGTTTATTTGTCTGGAAGTAGTAAAATGTCTCCTCTGCTCTGAATGATAATAATAAAATAATAGCCAACATCATAGATGACTCCCTGTGTCCCGGGCATCATGCTAAGTTCTTTGCACATATTCAAGCATTTCATCCTAGGAGCAGGCGCTGTGATGTTGCCCTTCTTTTTTTTTTTTTTAAAGATTTTATTTTTTCCTTTTTCTCCCCAAAGCCCCCCGGTACATAGTTGTATATTTCTCGTTGTGGGTTCTTCTAGTTGTGGTATGTGGGACGCTGCCTCAGCGTGGTCTGACGAGCAGTGCCATGTCCGCGCCCAGGATTCGAACCAACGAAACACTGGGATGCCTGCAACGGAGCGCTCGAACTTAACCACTCGGCCACGGGGCCAGCCCCCAATGTTGCCCTTCTTATAGTGAGGGAGACTGAACCTCAGAGAGGTGACGTCATGGGGCTCTAAGTGACACAGGTGGGGTTGGCCCTCACACAGGCAGACTGCTGCATCACGCCCCCCATGCCCCCCACGACTCCACAGGAAAGATGAGCACGCTGAGCACCTGGCCCAGAGGCAGCAGTGGGAAGAGCACTGAGCTGGCA
>NW_025796799.1:0-2803 GCF_021613505.1 Equus quagga | reverse complement strand
TGCCAGCTCAGTGCTCTTCCCACTGCTGCCTCTGGGCCAGGTGCTCAGCGTGCTCATCTTTCCTGTGGAGTCGTGGGGGGCATGGGGGGCGTGATGCAGCAGTCTGCCTGTGTGAGGGCCAACCCCACCTGTGTCACTTAGAGCCCCATGACGTCACCTCTCTGAGGTTCAGTCTCCCTCACTATAAGAAGGGCAACATTGGGGGCTGGCCCCGTGGCCGAGTGGTTAAGTTCGAGCGCTCCGTTGCAGGCATCCCAGTGTTTCGTTGGTTCGAATCCTGGGCGCGGACATGGCACTGCTCGTCAGACCACGCTGAGGCAGCGTCCCACATACCACAACTAGAAGAACCCACAACGAGAAATATACAACTATGTACCGGGGGGCTTTGGGGAGAAAAAGGAAAAAATAAAATCTTTAAAAAAAAAAAAAAGAAGGGCAACATCACAGCGCCTGCTCCTAGGATGAAATGCTTGAATATGTGCAAAGAACTTAGCATGATGCCCGGGACACAGGGAGTCATCTATGATGTTGGCTATTATTTTATTATTATCATTCAGAGCAGAGGAGACATTTTACTACTTCCAGACAAATAAACCAGGCTTGGTTTCTGTGTTGCTGTGTCCTGCATTGTCCTCATCAACCACGGGAGCAGGTGAGCAGTTGCCCAGAGAGGGGCATCTTCTCTCCCCACAACAGAGGGAAGGGCACTAGGGACACACAGCCATGAGCCAGACAGTCCATGTCCTCCAAACAGATACAGAAGGATGCCTGCCATCTCTGCTGTCACTTGCACCAGGATTTTGCTTAACATTTTCTTTTTAATGATTCGTGTATTCTCAGATATATTTATGACAAGCAGACTCTTTACCACTACTGAAAGTGAGAATCAGGTGACTTCCAGGCACGGAAGGGAGCCATAAAATCACATCTACCTTTCTTTCGCATCACTTTTGTCCCTCCCAGGATTGAGCTTGAAGGTCGGGAAGTGCTGCAGACGCTCCTCTGGGCCAGAGAGAAGCCTCCTCATGGACTCTTTCTTCCCCTGGGGACCTGACGGGAGTCAGATCCTGGGCGCCACTTCCCAGCACTGTGGCCCTGGGTCTGTGCTTTGTGCCGTTTTGCTTTTGGGAAACGGGCTCCTAACTAGTATTTTCCTTTAGGGCTGTTCTTAGGGTTCGGATGGGGAAAGTGGTGAAAAAGGACTGGCAGACTCAACGTGAGGGGACTGTCAGGAAGTTACAAAGGGAAACACCCACTCCTCTGGCTTTGTCTTTGAATGCCTGGTCAGCCTCCCACCTAAAACGATCCCTTCCCTGGGGGCATCCCGTGCTTAGGGAACATCTCAGTTGTGTCTGTGCACCCAACTCCGGCGTGGCTGCAGCCAAGCCGGGGCCGCGACCGCGAGGCTGCGGGTGCTCACGGGCTCCAGGAAAGGGCGAACCTGAGGCCAAGGGCGCAGGGGCTGAGGGTGGGGAAGACGGCGAGGACTCAGGGGCTGAGGCCCAGGAACACTCGGGGTCGGGACGGATGCCCACCCCGGGAAAATTGGGAAGAGGCGGGCAGGGAGGCTGGGACACCGCATGGCCTCTGGCACACAAGCCCCGCCGCGGGACAGCGCCACAGGATCGACCCAGCGCTGCGCACGGAGCTCAGCCCCGCTCGGAAACCCTGCGCCCGGACCGGTGCGCACAGCCCCGCCGAAGGAGCTGAGGCCGCGCGGTCGCCCGGGGGCGGGGTGCAAGGACGGGGCGGGGCCTTTGCGCCCGGGCCTCCTGCTCTGCCTATAAAGTCAGCAGGCGGGCGCCTAGACGCCACCACGCCTTCCAACAGTCCAAGTGCATCTTTGGGACCTGCTTTTGGATCTCAGGACTCAACAAGGCTCGAAATGGATCCCAACTGCTCGTGCCCCACTGGTAAGAGACACTGGGCTCTGGGCCTTAGGATGCCCCTTTCCAGGGCCAGGAGACAGCGTCCTTGGGTTAGGAGAGGAAGTGTTCTGAGTCTGAGCTGAGGTGGCCTCCTTCAGTTAGCACGTCTTGTGCTTTCACCCTGGCCAAGCTCCTGAGAGCATTTCCAGGCTCCTGGGCCTCTGTCTCAGTGTTGAGGGTACTGAGGCTCCAGGCTGTGCATCTCGAGGTCAGGGAGCTGCTGCACTGGGACCCAGTGCTGTGTCCAGGCCTCAGAGCTGCCAGGACTGGGTGGGAGCTGCCTCTTCGGGGTGCAGAATCTAAGGTCCTGGCCCCAGTCTCTCGGGGTGGCTCTGGAGCCTGGGACCCTCCTTGTGGAGCAATGTCAGGAGAGGACCTACCTTTCCCAGCAGCAGAAGAGAGAAGGGGGGGCTTCTCTCTATGTGCCCGCAGTGGGACAGCAGCTCCCAGGTCTGGGCCTGACAGAGGAGGGCGCACGGAGGGTTTGGGGACCAACTGCTGTGTCTGCATCAGCCTCCTGACTCCCTGCCTGGCTTTCCTTCCTGGCAGGTGGCTCCTGCACCTGTGCCGGCTCCTGCAAATGCAAAGAGTGCAGATGCACCTCCTGCAAGAAGAGTGAGTGTGGGCCCTTCTGGGGGTCTGGGGTGGGGCTGAGGCAGAGACAGAACCCAGAGCTCAGCAGGCAGGCATAGCCAAGGAGCCCGCTTCCCTACACCCCTGCTCTTTGCACGGTTCTGAGTCAGAATCGGAGTTGCCATAGCCCTACAGATGCTTGAGCCCCAACCTCTCATTCTGGAATGGGGAAACTGAACCCAGAGAGGTCACCAAATAGTGTCAAGGATGGAGCCAGACAAGAGCCTAGGTCTCCTGTCTCC
>NW_025796798.1:0-2678 GCF_021613505.1 Equus quagga | reverse complement strand
GATATTGATGAGCATTGATAGTGTAAACTTTTTAATTTTTTTAAATTAGCACCAAGCGAAGCTGGGGCTGTGAAGAGGGGCTGCCCGATGGGAGATGTGGCTGTCGAGAACAGGGGTGGGAGGTGAAGAATTAATACCCTTTCCTTTGCTCCTGCTGGTACTTCCCATTGGTTGAATCCATAGGAAATTCGAAGGCAAGATTCCCCAGGTGATGTAATCCACAGATGTCAGCCTTCCGGGGCACACAAAGGGAAGAGAAAGATAAAAAACAGATCTTGGTGGGGGATGGGGAGGCATACATGCTGAGAGTGACCAGGCCAGAGAATTAGGTAATTTGTCTAAAGTCTTAAAGTGGGGGAGTGTGAAAGTCGGGGAGCCATAGAAATAAAGATATGATGATAAGTGTGCTGCATTCAAGTTTTAAAAGCATGAAGAAGCAAGTCGTGGGAGGGTTCGGAAGAGCCCAGGGGATAGGTAGGAGCTTCTGGGACAGAGAAAGGGGAAAGGACAAGCTGAAGCAGCCCAGGCAAAGGCTGCAGATGTGCAAGAACACCGCTGCTGGGCAGGAGTGAGCTGCTCTGTGGGGCTGGAGAGTGCTAGGAAGGTTCCAGAAATCTCTCAGGGGAGGCTGGAGACGGAGCTCAGAAGTGTTGCTATTGGATGAGATAAAGCCACTACTTATCCATTAATTTATTAAAAGTATGTATTGATTGAGCATCTGCTCTTTGCCAGGTCTTATGCGAGGAGCTGGGATTACAACAATGAAAAGTGCCGTCATGGTCTTGACCTCATGGGGCTTATAGTCTAGTGGAGGATGGGTAGAAACCAAACAGTGAACCAATTACAGCTGGGATCAGTGCTCTGAAGAAAAATCTGGTTTATCTCCTGTAAGCAATGGGGAGATATTGATGAGCATTGATAGTGTAAACTTTTTAATTTTTTTAAATTAGCACCAAGCGAAGCTGGGGCTGTGAAGAGGGGCTGCCCGATGGGAGATGTGGCTGTCGAGAACAGGGGTGGGAGGTGAAGAATTAATACCCTTTCCTTTGCTCCTGCTGGTACTTCCCATTGGTTGAATCCATAGGAAATTCGAAGGCAAGATTCCCCAGGTGATGTAATCCACAGATGTCAGCCTTCCGGGGCACACAAAGGGAAGAGAAAGATAAAAAACAGATCTTGGTGGGGGATGGGGAGGCATACATGCTGAGAGTGACCAGGCCAGAGAATTAGGTAATTTGTCTAAAGTCTTAAAGTGGGGGAGTGTGAAAGTCGGGGAGCCATAGAAATAAAGATATGATGATAAGTGTGCTGCATTCAAGTTTTAAAAGCATGAAGAAGCAAGTCGTGGGAGGGTTCGGAAGAGCCCAGGGGATAGGTAGGAGCTTCTGGGACAGAGAAAGGGGAAAGGACAAGCTGAAGCAGCCCAGGCAAAGGCTGCAGATGTGCAAGAACACCGCTGCTGGGCAGGAGTGAGCTGCTCTGTGGGGCTGGAGAGTGCTAGGAAGGTTCCAGAAATCTCTCAGGGGAGGCTGGAGACGGAGCTCAGAAGTGTTGCTATTGGATGAGATAAAGCCACTACTTATCCATTAATTTATTAAAAGTATGTATTGATTGAGCATCTGCTCTTTGCCAGGTCTTATGCGAGGAGCTGGGATTACAACAATGAAAAGTGCCGTCATGGTCTTGACCTCATGGGGCTTATAGTCTAGTGGAGGATGGGTAGAAGCCAGACAGTGAACCAATTACAGCTGGGATCAGTGCTCTGAAGAAAAATCTGGTTTATCTCCTGTAAGCAATGGGGAGATATTGATGAGCATTGATAGTGTAAACTTTTTAATTTTTTTAAATTAGCACCAAGCGAAGCTGGGGCTGTGAAGAGGGGCTGCCCGATGGGAGATGTGGCTGTCGAGAACAGGGGTGGGAGGTGAAGAATTAATACCCTTTCCTTTGCTCCTGCTGGTACTTCCCATTGGTTGAATCCATAGGAAATTCGAAGGCAAGATTCCCCAGGTGATGTAATCCACAGATGTCAGCCTTCCGGGGCACACAAAGGGAAGAGAAAGATAAAAAACAGATCTTGGTGGGGGATGGGGAGGCATACATGCTGAGAGTGACCAGGCCAGAGAATTAGGTAATTTGTCTAAAGTCTTAAAGTGGGGGAGTGTGAAAGTCGGGGAGCCATAGAAATAAAGATATGATGATAAGTGTGCTGCATTCAAGTTTTAAAAGCATGAAGAAGCAAGTCGTGGGAGGGTTCGGAAGAGCCCAGGGGATAGGTAGGAGCTTCTGGGACAGAGAAAGGGGAAAGGACAAGCTGAAGCAGCCCAGGCAAAGGCTGCAGATGTGCAAGAACACCGCTGCTGGGCAGGAGTGAGCTGCTCTGTGGGGCTGGAGAGTGCTAGGAAGGTTCCAGAAATCTCTCAGGGGAGGCTGGAGACGGAGCTCAGAAGTGTTGCTATTGGATGAGATAAAGCCACTACTTATCCATTAATTTATTAAAAGTATGTATTGATTGAGCATCTGCTCTTTGCCAGGTCTTATGCGAGGAGCTGGGATTACAACAATGAAAAGTGCCGTCATGGTCTTGACCTCATGGGGCTTATAGTCTAGTGGAGGATGGGTAGAAACCAAACAGTGAACCAATTACAGCTGGGATCAGTGCTCTGAAGAAAAATCTG
>NW_025796797.1:0-2678 GCF_021613505.1 Equus quagga | reverse complement strand
CAGATTTTTCTTCAGAGCACTGATCCCAGCTGTAATTGGTTCACTGTTTGGTTTCTACCCATCCTCCACTAGACTATAAGCCCCATGAGGTCAAGACCATGACGGCACTTTTCATTGTTGTAATCCCAGCTCCTCGCATAAGACCTGGCAAAGAGCAGATGCTCAATCAATACATACTTTTAATAAATTAATGGATAAGTAGTGGCTTTATCTCATCCAATAGCAACACTTCTGAGCTCCGTCTCCAGCCTCCCCTGAGAGATTTCTGGAACCTTCCTAGCACTCTCCAGCCCCACAGAGCAGCTCACTCCTGCCCAGCAGCGGTGTTCTTGCACATCTGCAGCCTTTGCCTGGGCTGCTTCAGCTTGTCCTTTCCCCTTTCTCTGTCCCAGAAGCTCCTACCTATCCCCTGGGCTCTTCCGAACCCTCCCACGACTTGCTTCTTCATGCTTTTAAAACTTGAATGCAGCACACTTATCATCATATCTTTATTTCTATGGCTCCCCGACTTTCACACTCCCCCACTTTAAGACTTTAGACAAATTACCTAATTCTCTGGCCTGGTCACTCTCAGCATGTATGCCTCCCCATCCCCCACCAAGATCTGTTTTTTATCTTTCTCTTCCCTTTGTGTGCCCCGGAAGGCTGACATCTGTGGATTACATCACCTGGGGAATCTTGCCTTCGAATTTCCTATGGATTCAACCAATGGGAAGTACCAGCAGGAGCAAAGGAAAGGGTATTAATTCTTCACCTCCCACCCCTGTTCTCGACAGCCACATCTCCCATCGGGCAGCCCCTCTTCACAGCCCCAGCTTCGCTTGGTGCTAATTTAAAAAAATTAAAAAGTTTACACTATCAATGCTCATCAATATCTCCCCATTGCTTACAGGAGATAAACCAGATTTTTCTTCAGAGCACTGATCCCAGCTGTAATTGGTTCACTGTCTGGCTTCTACCCATCCTCCACTAGACTATAAGCCCCATGAGGTCAAGACCATGACGGCACTTTTCATTGTTGTAATCCCAGCTCCTCGCATAAGACCTGGCAAAGAGCAGATGCTCAATCAATACATACTTTTAATAAATTAATGGATAAGTAGTGGCTTTATCTCATCCAATAGCAACACTTCTGAGCTCCGTCTCCAGCCTCCCCTGAGAGATTTCTGGAACCTTCCTAGCACTCTCCAGCCCCACAGAGCAGCTCACTCCTGCCCAGCAGCGGTGTTCTTGCACATCTGCAGCCTTTGCCTGGGCTGCTTCAGCTTGTCCTTTCCCCTTTCTCTGTCCCAGAAGCTCCTACCTATCCCCTGGGCTCTTCCGAACCCTCCCACGACTTGCTTCTTCATGCTTTTAAAACTTGAATGCAGCACACTTATCATCATATCTTTATTTCTATGGCTCCCCGACTTTCACACTCCCCCACTTTAAGACTTTAGACAAATTACCTAATTCTCTGGCCTGGTCACTCTCAGCATGTATGCCTCCCCATCCCCCACCAAGATCTGTTTTTTATCTTTCTCTTCCCTTTGTGTGCCCCGGAAGGCTGACATCTGTGGATTACATCACCTGGGGAATCTTGCCTTCGAATTTCCTATGGATTCAACCAATGGGAAGTACCAGCAGGAGCAAAGGAAAGGGTATTAATTCTTCACCTCCCACCCCTGTTCTCGACAGCCACATCTCCCATCGGGCAGCCCCTCTTCACAGCCCCAGCTTCGCTTGGTGCTAATTTAAAAAAATTAAAAAGTTTACACTATCAATGCTCATCAATATCTCCCCATTGCTTACAGGAGATAAACCAGATTTTTCTTCAGAGCACTGATCCCAGCTGTAATTGGTTCACTGTTTGGTTTCTACCCATCCTCCACTAGACTATAAGCCCCATGAGGTCAAGACCATGACGGCACTTTTCATTGTTGTAATCCCAGCTCCTCGCATAAGACCTGGCAAAGAGCAGATGCTCAATCAATACATACTTTTAATAAATTAATGGATAAGTAGTGGCTTTATCTCATCCAATAGCAACACTTCTGAGCTCCGTCTCCAGCCTCCCCTGAGAGATTTCTGGAACCTTCCTAGCACTCTCCAGCCCCACAGAGCAGCTCACTCCTGCCCAGCAGCGGTGTTCTTGCACATCTGCAGCCTTTGCCTGGGCTGCTTCAGCTTGTCCTTTCCCCTTTCTCTGTCCCAGAAGCTCCTACCTATCCCCTGGGCTCTTCCGAACCCTCCCACGACTTGCTTCTTCATGCTTTTAAAACTTGAATGCAGCACACTTATCATCATATCTTTATTTCTATGGCTCCCCGACTTTCACACTCCCCCACTTTAAGACTTTAGACAAATTACCTAATTCTCTGGCCTGGTCACTCTCAGCATGTATGCCTCCCCATCCCCCACCAAGATCTGTTTTTTATCTTTCTCTTCCCTTTGTGTGCCCCGGAAGGCTGACATCTGTGGATTACATCACCTGGGGAATCTTGCCTTCGAATTTCCTATGGATTCAACCAATGGGAAGTACCAGCAGGAGCAAAGGAAAGGGTATTAATTCTTCACCTCCCACCCCTGTTCTCGACAGCCACATCTCCCATCGGGCAGCCCCTCTTCACAGCCCCAGCTTCGCTTGGTGCTAATTTAAAAAAATTAAAAAGTTTACACTATCAATGCTCATCAATATC
>NW_025796796.1:0-4974 GCF_021613505.1 Equus quagga | reverse complement strand
CCCTCTTTAGCTGTGGGGGCCATCACAGGGGGGCTTCAGGCTGCTGGTGCCTACTGTTGCAGACCACCCAGATGTGCTCCCTCCTTAGGGTTGCAGCAGTGTTATGGGCTTTCCCAGCAGCCAGGGGCAGGATCACTTATATTTGCAGCTCTGTCACTGTTGGCGCCCACAAAATCTCACTTGTCCACTATTGGTCACAGCAGAGCTATGGGCATCTTCTGCAGTCTGTGGTTAGCTCACATAGCTATGCTACTTTTGTCCCAGGGTCTTCCAGCCTTGTGGTTGCCAGGTGGGTGCTCTCTACTAGTGCTGTGCGGAGGCTATCGCTGAGGCTGCTGTGAGACTGTAGAGTTTCTCCCTGGGCCACAGAGCTGGGTCGCTGGAACTCCACCTAGTCCCAGTCCTCTTGCCTAGGATCTCGGGGAGCCCCTTGCCCTGTCTGGGGGATAGCCGGAGACCTTGAGTTCAGTGGCAGCTGGCCGGCTGCTGCCCTGCCTGGGATTCTCCTCTTCGAGACCCTCCCAGCGTTGTGGATGCTGGGCGGGGCCTCTCCGCTAATGGCAGGTAGAGACTTTGCCTGTTGCCCGGACGGAACTCTGGAGTTTCCCCCCCGGGCTGCGGAGCCAGCTGCTGGAGCTCCACCCAGCCCCAGTCCTCTCCCAGGAGATCTCCGGTAGTCCCGAGCCCCTCCCAGGTGAAAGCCTGGTCAGTGGAGCTGGTGGCGGCAGCTGGCGGGCCACCGCGCCATTTTGGATTCTCTCCAGGAGCTTCCCGGCATTGTGGATGCTGGGCGGGGCCTCTCCACTAATGGCAGGTAGAGACTTTGCCTGCTGCCCGGACTGAACTCTAGAGTTTCCCCCCCAGGCCATGGAGCTGGCCGCTGGAGCTCCACCCAGCCCCAGTCCTCTCCCAGGAGATCTCCAGTAGTCCCGAGCCCCTCCTGGGCAAAAGCCCGGTCAGTGGAGCCAGTGGCGGTGGCTGGAGGGCCGCCGTGCTGTTTGGATTCTCTCTGGGAGCCTCCCGGCATTGTGGATGCTAGGCGGGGCCTCTCCGCTAATGGTGGGTAGGGGTTTTCCCCGCCGCCTCAGGTGTGTAACTCTGGAGCTTCCCTCTGGGCTTAGGTGTACTTGCGGGGGGCTTAGGTAGGGCTCTGGTCACCTGTTTCCACCATCACTCCTCTGGTGTGCTCTCCCTCCTGCCCTTGGTGTGTGGCAATGTTCTGGGGGCGTCCGCTGGAAGAAAGCCGCTTGCAGATACTAGGCTGTTCGGGGGTCAGGGTAGGAGAGTTTTCACCTATCTCCACCTCCTCCCGGAGGGAAGTCTGTCTGCCTTCCGATGTATGGCAGCATGGGTCTCTCAGGCGTCCTGAGATGCTATATGGATATCCTTTGTTAAGTGATGAATGTCCAATTAGTTGTAGATTCGAAGGGGAGAGACAAAGAAGACTACTCATGCCGCCATCTTGGATCTTCCGAGCTATACTATACTTTTTATCATTATTTTAGGGTGTACTCTTTCTACTTGTGAAAAAAAGTTTACTGTAAAATAGTATATGTGTTACACTGGCAGCAGCCTCATACATTTCATGTTTACCACCTCGCTTGACAGCATCATTTTCTCTTGATTTAGTCTCCTGTTGCTTTGTTCATCATGGTCCCTAAGCATATAATATACACTGCTAATGTTGCCAATAAGAGGCCACGTTGATGGGGCTGGTCCCATGGCCAAGTGGTTAAGTTTGCATGCTCTGCTGTGGCAGCCCACAGTTTTGCAGGTTCGGATCCTGGGCACAAACCTAATACTGCTCATCAAGCCATGCTGAGGAGGCAGCCCACATGCTACAACTAGAAAGACCCACAACTAAAAAAATATATATATAGGTAGATAGATATACACACACACACACACACACACAGATACACAACTATGCACTGGGGGGCTTTGGGGAGAAGAAGAAAAAATAAAACCTTTTTTAAAAAAAAGAGGCCACAGGGCTGGCCCTGTGGCCGAGTGGTTAAGTTCGCGCACTCCGCTGCAGGCGGCCCAGAGTTTCATTGGTTCGAATCCTGGACGCGGACATGGCACTGATCATCAAACAACGCTGAGGCAGCATCCCACATGCCACAACTAGAAGGACCTACAACAAAGAATATACAACTATGTACTGGGGGGCTTTGGGGAAAAAAATAAAATCTTTAAAAAAAAAAAAAAGAGGCCACATTGAGTGACTGACCTGGAAATAAAATTAAAAGTGATTAAGGACTACAAAGGTGGAAAATAAGTGATAGTTATCTCTCGTCAGTCAGGCATGCCTCATTCAACTATAGCTATGATCTTGAAGACCAAGAATAAAGTGATGGAAGCTGTTAAAAGATCTGCTTCATTGAAGGCAATGAGACTAACAAAAATTTGAGAAGGGCCTATATCAGACATGGAGAAACTTCTAATGACCTGGACTGAAGACCAGACACAGAAGCATATCCTTCTCTGCACCATGACAATCACAACCAAAGCAAAAAGTTTGTGATGTTGAAATAAAAGTCTGGACCTGACTATGATGTTGAATTTATTGCTAGCTCTGGGTAGTTTAAGTGATTCAAGAATTGTTATTCATTACATAATGTGAAAGTGAGTGGTGAGTATGTGTGTGCTGCTATGAACACAGCTGAAGAATTTTGGGAAACTCTAGATAAGCTGACTATGGGGGAAAATTACTTGCCAGAGCAAATATTCAATATGGATAAAACCTCCTTATTCTGGAAATGTATTCCTGAAAAGACTTTCATCCAAAAAAAGGCCAAGTCAATGTGATGTTTCAAGGCTTTTAAGGACAGGATAAAAGTCTTGCTTGGGGACAATGTTGCAGGGTACAAATTGAAACCCTTTGTGATCTGGCACGTGAGAATCCCAGGACCTTCAAGCACATTGATAAGTACACACTACTAGTGTACTACATGAGCAATAAGAGGTCATGGAAAACCCAGCTCTTCTTCCAAGATGCCCTCCTGAATTTCTATGCCAGAGAAATGTAGAAGTAATGTTTGGAGAATAACATACCTTTTAATATTTTGCTTATTGTTGATAAAACTCCTGGACATCCTCCTTTTATTGTTGATCTTCATCTCAATATCAAAGTGGTGTTTCTCCCTTCAAACACCATCCATGTGATACAACCAATGGATCAAGGAGTTATAGCAGCTTTTAAGACCTACTACCTGAGGAGGACTTTTGCCCAGGCTATTGCTGCAACTGAGGAAGACACTGAGAAAACACTAATGCAATAATGGAAGGATTACAATATGTATGACTGCACCAAGAACCTTGCTTGGGCTTGGAGCGATGTCACAAAAGAGTGTATGAATGGCATCTGGAAGAAGACATTCAAGAGGTTCAAAGGATTTGCCAAGGATGAAGAGCTTGCAAAAATCAACAAGGCTGTGGTTGATATGGCAAAAAACTTAACCTGGGTGTGGCTGAGGATGATGCTGAGGAGCTCCTAGAGGTGGTTCCTGAGGAAATGACTAATGAGAAATTGTTGGAACTGGAACACGAATGCATAGCTAAAGAAGAGGCAAGAGAAAAGGAAACTGCAGGAGAAGAAACAGAAGAACCTCCAAGAAAATTCACAATGAAGGGTTTAGCAGAAGCTTTTGCAGACCTCAATAAGGTCCTTAAAAAGTTTGAAAACATGGACCCCAACACTGAAAGGTTTTCATTCAGAGAGGAATGTTCCTGGTGCATTATCTGCTTACAAGCAAATCTGTGATAAATAAAAAAAGAAACAAACCACCAAGCAAATCACCATGGATATATTTCTGAAAAGAGTGACACCTCCTCAAGAGGAGCCTCAGGCAGGTCCTTCAAGAAGCTATTGGTGTCATAGCAGACGACAGCTCTGTGCATGTTATTGCCCCTGAAGGCTTTCCAGTGGGACAAGATGTGGAAGTGAAAGACAGTGATGTTGATGATGTTGGCCCTGGGTAGGCGTAAGCTAATGTGTGTGTTTGTGTCTCAGGTATTTTTTTGTTTGTTTGTTTTTTGTTTTGTTTTTTTATTAAGGTTATAAAAGTTAATATCCTTGTGAAATTACAGTTGTACATTATTATTAGTCATGTTGTAGTTACACCACTTCACCCCTAGTGCCCTCCCCCCACCTGCTTTTCCCCTGGCAACCACCGATCAGTTCTCTTTGTCCATACGTTAACTACCACCTATAAGTGGAGTCATACCGAGTTCGTCTTTCTCTGTCTGGCTTATTTCACTGAACATAATACTCTCAAGGTCTATCCATGTTGTTGTGAATGGGACAACTTTGTCCTTTTTTATGGCTGAGTAGTATTGCATTGTATATATATACCATAACTTCTTTATCTAATCATCAGTTGCTGGGCACTTAGGTTGGTTCCATGACTTGGCTATTGTGAATAATGCTGCAATGAAGATAGGGGTGCATAGAGCTTCTGAAATTGCTGATTTCAGGTTCTTAGGATATATACCCAATAGTGGGATGGCTGGGTCATAAGGTATTTCTATTCTTAACTTTTTGAGGAATCTCCATACTGATTTCCATAGTGGCTGCACCAGTTTGCATTCCCACCAACAGTGTATGAGGGTTCCCTTTTCTCCACAACCTCTCCAACATTTGTCACTCTTGGTTTTGGATTTTTTTTTTGCCATTCTAACAGGTGTAAGGTGATATCTTAGTGTAGTTTTGATTTGCATTTCCCTGATGATTAGTGATGATGAGCACCTTTTCATGTGTCTATTGGCCATCCGTGTATCTTCTTTGGAGAAATGTCTGTTCATGTCCCCTGCCCATTTTGTAATTGTGTTATTTGATTTTTTATTGTTGAGTTGGGTGAGTTCTTTGTGTATTATGGAGATTAACCCTTTGTCGGATAAGTAACTTGTGAATATTTTTTCCCAATTAGTGGGCTGTTTTTTTGTTTCAATCCTGTTTTCCCTTGCCTTGAA
>NW_025796795.1:0-4974 GCF_021613505.1 Equus quagga | reverse complement strand
TTCAAGGCAAGGGAAAACAGGATTGAAACAAAAAAACAGCCCACTAATTGGGAAAAAATATTCACAAGTTACTTATCCGACAAAGGGTTAATCTCCATAATACACAAAGAACTCACCCAACTCAACAATAAAAAATCAAATAACACAATTACAAAATGGGCAGGGGACATGAACAGACATTTCTCCAAAGAAGATACACGGATGGCCAATAGACACATGAAAAGGTGCTCATCATCACTAATCATCAGGGAAATGCAAATCAAAACTACACTAAGATATCACCTTACACCTGTTAGAATGGCAAAAAAAAAATCCAAAACCAAGAGTGACAAATGTTGGAGAGGTTGTGGAGAAAAGGGAACCCTCATACACTGTTGGTGGGAATGCAAACTGGTGCAGCCACTATGGAAATCAGTATGGAGATTCCTCAAAAAGTTAAGAATAGAAATACCTTATGACCCAGCCATCCCACTATTGGGTATATATCCTAAGAACCTGAAATCAGCAATTTCAGAAGCTCTATGCACCCCTATCTTCATTGCAGCATTATTCACAATAGCCAAGTCATGGAACCAACCTAAGTGCCCAGCAACTGATGATTAGATAAAGAAGTTATGGTATATATATACAATGCAATACTACTCAGCCATAAAAAAGGACAAAGTTGTCCCATTCACAACAACATGGATAGACCTTGAGAGTATTATGTTCAGTGAAATAAGCCAGACAGAGAAAGACGAACTCGGTATGACTCCACTTATAGGTGGTAGTTAACGTATGGACAAAGAGAACTGATCGGTGGTTGCCAGGGGAAAAGCAGGTGGGGGGAGGGCACTAGGGGTGAAGTGGTGTAACTACAACATGACTAATAATAATGTACAACTGTAATTTCACAAGGATATTAACTTTTATAACCTTAATAAAAAAACAAAACAAAAAACAAACAAACAAAAAAATACCTGAGACACAAACACACACATTAGCTTACGCCTACCCAGGGCCAACATCATCAACATCACTGTCTTTCACTTCCACATCTTGTCCCACTGGAAAGCCTTCAGGGGCAATAACATGCACAGAGCTGTCGTCTGCTATGACACCAATAGCTTCTTGAAGGACCTGCCTGAGGCTCCTCTTGAGGAGGTGTCACTCTTTTCAGAAATATATCCATGGTGATTTGCTTGGTGGTTTGTTTCTTTTTTTATTTATCACAGATTTGCTTGTAAGCAGATAATGCACCAGGAACATTCCTCTCTGAATGAAAACCTTTCAGTGTTGGGGTCCATGTTTTCAAACTTTTTAAGGACCTTATTGAGGTCTGCAAAAGCTTCTGCTAAACCCTTCATTGTGAATTTTCTTGGAGGTTCTTCTGTTTCTTCTCCTGCAGTTTCCTTTTCTCTTGCCTCTTCTTTAGCTATGCATTCGTGTTCCAGTTCCAACAATTTCTCATTAGTCATTTCCTCAGGAACCACCTCTAGGAGCTCCTCAGCATCATCCTCAGCCACACCCAGGTTAAGTTTTTTGCCATATCAACCACAGCCTTGTTGATTTTTGCAAGCTCTTCATCCTTGGCAAATCCTTTGAACCTCTTGAATGTCTTCTTCCAGATGCCATTCATACACTCTTTTGTGACATCGCTCCAAGCCCAAGCAAGGTTCTTGGTGCAGTCATACATATTGTAATCCTTCCATTATTGCATTAGTGTTTTCTCAGTGTCTTCCTCAGTTGCAGCAATAGCCTGGGCAAAAGTCCTCCTCAGGTAGTAGGTCTTAAAAGCTGCTATAACTCCTTGATCCATTGGTTGTATCACATGGATGGTGTTTGAAGGGAGAAACACCACTTTGATATTGAGATGAAGATCAACAATAAAAGGAGGATGTCCAGGAGTTTTATCAACAATAAGCAAAATATTAAAAGGTATGTTATTCTCCAAACATTACTTCTACATTTCTCTGGCATAGAAATTCAGGAGGGCATCTTGGAAGAAGAGCTGGGTTTTCCATGACCTCTTATTGCTCATGTAGTACACTAGTAGTGTGTACTTATCAATGTGCTTGAAGGTCCTGGGATTCTCACGTGCCAGATCACAAAGGGTTTCAATTTGTACCCTGCAACATTGTCCCCAAGCAAGACTTTTATCCTGTCCTTAAAAGCCTTGAAACATCACATTGACTTGGCCTTTTTTTGGATGAAAGTCTTTTCAGGAATACATTTCCAGAATAAGGAGGTTTTATCCATATTGAATATTTGCTCTGGCAAGTAATTTTCCCCCATAGTCAGCTTATCTAGAGTTTCCCAAAATTCTTCAGCTGTGTTCATAGCAGCACACACATACTCACCACTCACTTTCACATTATGTAATGAATAACAATTCTTGAATCACTTAAACTACCCAGAGCTAGCAATAAATTCAACATCATAGTCAGGTCCAGACTTTTATTTCAACATCACAAACTTTTTGCTTTGGTTGTGATTGTCATGGTGCAGAGAAGGATATGCTTCTGTGTCTGGTCTTCAGTCCAGGTCATTAGAAGTTTCTCCATGTCTGATATAGGCCCTTCTCAAATTTTTGTTAGTCTCATTGCCTTCAATGAAGCAGATCTTTTAACAGCTTCCATCACTTTATTCTTGGTCTTCAAGATCATAGCTATAGTTGAATGAGGCATGCCTGACTGACGAGAGATAACTATCACTTATTTTCCACCTTTGTAGTCCTTAATCACTTTTAATTTTATTTCCAGGTCAGTCACTCAATGTGGCCTCTTTTTTTTTTTTTTAAAGATTTTATTTTTTTCCCCAAAGCCCCCCAGTACATAGTTGTATATTCTTTGTTGTAGGTCCTTCTAGTTGTGGCATGTGGGATGCTGCCTCAGCGTTGTTTGATGATCAGTGCCATGTCCGCGTCCAGGATTCGAACCAATGAAACTCTGGGCCGCCTGCAGCGGAGTGCGCGAACTTAACCACTCGGCCACAGGGCCAGCCCTGTGGCCTCTTTTTTTTAAAAAAGGTTTTATTTTTTCTTCTTCTCCCCAAAGCCCCCCAGTGCATAGTTGTGTATCTGTGTGTGTGTGTGTGTGTGTGTATATCTATCTACCTATATATATATTTTTTTAGTTGTGGGTCTTTCTAGTTGTAGCATGTGGGCTGCCTCCTCAGCATGGCTTGATGAGCAGTATTAGGTTTGTGCCCAGGATCCGAACCTGCAAAACTGTGGGCTGCCACAGCAGAGCATGCAAACTTAACCACTTGGCCATGGGACCAGCCCCATCAACGTGGCCTCTTATTGGCAACATTAGCAGTGTATATTATATGCTTAGGGACCATGATGAACAAAGCAACAGGAGACTAAATCAAGAGAAAATGATGCTGTCAAGCGAGGTGGTAAACATGAAATGTATGAGGCTGCTGCCAGTGTAACACATATACTATTTTACAGTAAACTTTTTTTCACAAGTAGAAAGAGTACACCCTAAAATAATGATAAAAAGTATAGTATAGCTCGGAAGATCCAAGATGGCGGCATGAGTAGTCTTCTTTGTCTCTCCCCTTCGAATCTACAACTAATTGGACATTCATCACTTAACAAAGGATATCCATATAGCATCTCAGGACGCCTGAGAGACCCATGCTGCCATACATCGGAAGGCAGACAGACTTCCCTCCGGGAGGAGGTGGAGATAGGTGAAAACTCTCCTACCCTGACCCCCGAACAGCCTAGTATCTGCAAGCGGCTTTCTTCCAGCGGACGCCCCCAGAACATTGCCACACACCAAGGGCAGGAGGGAGAGCACACCAGAGGAGTGATGGTGGAAACAGGTGACCAGAGCCCTACCTAAGCCCCCCGCAAGTACACCTAAGCCCAGAGGGAAGCTCCAGAGTTACACACCTGAGGCGGCGGGGAAAACCCCTACCCACCATTAGCGGAGAGGCCCCGCCTAGCATCCACAATGCCGGGAGGCTCCCAGAGAGAATCCAAACAGCACGGCGGCCCTCCAGCCACCGCCACTGGCTCCACTGACCGGGCTTTTGCCCAGGAGGGGCTCGGGACTACTGGAGATCTCCTGGGAGAGGACTGGGGCTGGGTGGAGCTCCAGCGGCCAGCTCCATGGCCTGGGGGGGAAACTCTAGAGTTCAGTCCGGGCAGCAGGCAAAGTCTCTACCTGCCATTAGTGGAGAGGCCCCGCCCAGCATCCACAATGCCGGGAAGCTCCTGGAGAGAATCCAAAATGGCGCGGTGGCCCGCCAGCTGCCGCCACCAGCTCCACTGACCAGGCTTTCACCTGGGAGGGGCTCGGGACTACCGGAGATCTCCTGGGAGAGGACTGGGGCTGGGTGGAGCTCCAGCAGCTGGCTCCGCAGCCCGGGGGGGAAACTCCAGAGTTCCGTCCGGGCAACAGGCAAAGTCTCTACCTGCCATTAGCGGAGAGGCCCCGCCCAGCATCCACAACGCTGGGAGGGTCTCGAAGAGGAGAATCCCAGGCAGGGCAGCAGCCGGCCAGCTGCCACTGAACTCAAGGTCTCCGGCTATCCCCCAGACAGGGCAAGGGGCTCCCCGAGATCCTAGGCAAGAGGACTGGGACTAGGTGGAGTTCCAGCGACCCAGCTCTGTGGCCCAGGGAGAAACTCTACAGTCTCACAGCAGCCTCAGCGATAGCCTCCGCACAGCACTAGTAGAGAGCACCCACCTGGCAACCACAAGGCTGGAAGACCCTGGGACAAAAGTAGCATAGCTATGTGAGCTAACCACAGACTGCAGAAGATGCCCATAGCTCTGCTGTGACCAATAGTGGACAAGTGAGATTTTGTGGGCGCCAACAGTGACAGAGCTGCAAATATAAGTGATCCTGCCCCTGGCTGCTGGGAAAGCCCATAACACTGCTGCAACCCTAAGGAGGGAGCACATCTGGGTGGTCTGCAACAGTAGGCACCAGCAGCCTGAAGCCCCCCTGTGATGGCCCCCACAGCTAAAGAGGG
>NW_025796794.1:0-4371 GCF_021613505.1 Equus quagga | reverse complement strand
TTAGTGGGCTGTTTTTTTGTTTCAATCCTGTTTTCCCTTGCCTTGAAGAAACTCTTTAGTCTGATGAAGTCCCATTTGTTTATTCTTTCTATTGTTTCCCTCATCTGAGGAGTTATAGTGTCCAAAAAGATTCTTTTGAAACTGATGTCAAAGAGTGTACTGCCTATATTCTCTTCTAGAAGACTTATTGTTTCAGGCCTAATCTTTAGGTCTTTGATCCATTTTGAGTTTACTTTTGTGAATGGTGAAAAAGAATGGTCAATTTTCATTCTTTTACATGTGGCTGTCCAGTTTTCCCAGCACCATTTGTTGAAGAGACTTTCTTTCCTCCATTGTAGGCCCTCAGCTCCTTTGTCAAAGATTAGCTGTCCATAGATGTGTGGTTTTATTTCTGGGCTTTCAATTCTGTTCCATTGATCTGTGCATCTGTTTTTGTACCAGTACCATGCTGTTTTGATTACTATGGCTTTGTAGTATCTTTTGAAATCAGGGATTGTGATGCCTCCAGCTTTGTTCTTCTTTCTCAGGGTTGCTTTAGCAATTACGGGTCTTTTGTTGCCCCGTATGAATTTTTGGATTCTTTGTTCGATTTCTGTAAAGAATGACATGGGAATTCTGATTGGGATAGCATTGAATCTGTAGATTGCTTTAGGTAGTATGGACATTTTAACTATGTTTATTCTTCCAATCCATGTGCATGGAATGTCTTTCCGTCTCTTTATGTCGTCGTCGATTTCTTTCAAGAAGGTCTTGTAGTTTTCGTTGTATAAATCTTTCACTTCCTTGGTTAAATTTATCCTTAGGTATTTTATTCTTTTTGTTGCAATCGTGAATGGGATTGAGTTCTTGAGATCTTTTTCTGTTAGTTTGTTGTTAGCATATAGAAATGCTACTGATTTATGTATGTTGATTTTATACCCTGCAACTTTGCTGTAGTTGTTGATTGTTTCTAATAGTTTTTGTATGGATTCTTTGGGGTTTTCTATATATAAGATCATGTCGTCTGCAAACAGTGAGAGTTTTACTTCTTCATTTCCTATTTGGATTCCTTTTATTTCTTTTTCCTGCCGAATTGCTCTGGCCAACACCTCCAGTACTGTGTTGAATAGGAGTGGTGAAAGTGGGCACCCTAGTCTTGTTCCTGTTCTGAGAGGGATGGGTTTCAGTTTTTGTCCATTGAATATGATGTTGGCTGTGGGTTTGCCATATATGGCCTTTATTATGTTGAGGTACTTTCCTTCTATACCCATTTTATTGAGGGTTTTTATCATAAATGGATGTTGGATCTTGTCGAATGCTTTCTCTGCATCTATTGAGATGATCATGTGGTTTTTGTTTCTCATTTTGTTAATGTAGTGTATCACGTTGATTGACTTGTGGATGTTGAACCATCCCTGTGTCCCTGGTATAAATCCCACTTGATCGTGGTGTATAATCTTTTTGATGTATTGCTGTATTTGGTTTGCCAGAATTTTGTTGAGGATTTTTGCATCTATGTTCATCAGTGATATTGGCCTGTAGTTTTCCTTCTTTGTGTTGTCCTTGTCAGGTTTGGGGATCAGGGTGATGTTGGCTTCATAGAATGTATTAGGGAGTGCTCCATCTTCCTCTATTTTCTGGAACAGTTTGAGAAGGATAGGTATTAAATCTTCTTTGAATGTTTGGTAGAATTCTCCAGAGAAGCCATCTGGTCCTGGACTCTTATTTTTGGGGAGGTTTTTGATTACTGTTTCTATTTCTTTACTTGTGATTGGCCTATTCAGATTCTCCATTTCTTCCTGATTCAGTTTGGGGAGGTTGTAAGAGTCCAGGAATTTATCCATTTCTTCTAGGTTGTTCAATTTGTTGGCATATAGTTTTTCATAGTATTTTCTTATGATCCCCTGTATTTCTTTGGTATCTGTTGTGATTTCTCCTCTCTCATTCCTAATTTTATTTATTTGAGATTTCTCTCTTCTTTTCTTGGTGAGTCTGGCTAAGGGTTTGTCGATTTTGTTAATTTTTTTGAAGAACCAACTCTTTGTTTCATTGATCCTTTCTACTGTCTTTTTAGTTTCAATATCGTTTATTTCTGCTCTTATTTTTATTATTTCCCTCCTTCTACTGACTCTGGGCTTTGTTTGTTCTTCTTTTTCTAATTCTGTTAGGTGTCGTTTGAGGTTGCTTATGTGAGCTTATGTTTGTTTAGTGAGGTGAGCCTGTATTGCAATGAATTTCCCTCTTAGGACTGCTTTTGCTGCATCCCAAATGATTTGGTATGACATGTTCTCATTTTCATTTGTCTCCAGATAATATGTGATTTCTTCTTTAATTTTTTCAATAATCCAGTGTTTGTTCAGTAGCATGTCATTTAGTCTCCACATTTTTGCACCTTTCTCTGTTTTATTCTTGTAGTTGATTTCTAGTTTCATAGCATTATGATCAGAAAAGATGCATGATATTATTTCAACTCTCTTGTATTTATTGATGCTTGCTTTGTTTCCCAAAATATGGTCTATTCTTGAGAATGTTCCATGCGCACTTGAGAAGAATGTGTAGCCTGCTGTTTTTGGATGAAATGTTCTATATATATCTATTAAATCCATCTGGTCTAATTTTTCATTTAATTCTATAATTTCCTTGTTGATTTTCTGTCTGGATGTTCTATCCATTGGTGTTAATGGGGTGTTGAGGTCCCCTACTATTATTGTATTGTTGTTGATGTCTTCTTTTAGTTCTGTTAAGAGTTGCTTTACAAATTTTGGTGCTCCTGTGTTGGGTGCTTATATATTTATAAGTGTTGTGTCTTCTTGGTGGAGAGTCCCTTTTATCATTATATACTGTCCCTCTTTGTCTTTCTTTATCTGTTTTGCTTTCAAGTTGACTTTGTCTGATATTAGTATAGCGACACCTGCTTTCTTTTGTTCATTATTAGCTTGGAGTATTGTCTTCCATCCCTTCACTCTGAGTCTGTGTTTGTCTTTGGGGCTGAGGTGTGTTTCCTGGAGGCAGCATATTGTTGGATCTTGTTGTTTGATCCATCCTGCCACTCTGTGCCTTTCGATTGGAGAGTTCAATCCATTCACGTTTAGTGTGATTATTGAAACGTGGGGGCCTACTGTTGCAATTTGATGACTTGCTTTCCGGTTCTTTTGCATTTTGTCCTGATGGAGAGCTGTTACTTTGTATTATTCCTTCTGCTTATCTCCTTTGTTCTGGATTTTGTAACCCCTTTCCTTTTTTTGATTTTTCAGGAATGAGTTTCTTCCTGAGCAATTCTTGAAGAGGAGGTTTTGTGGTGAGGAACTCCCTTAACTTTTGTTTATCTGGGAAAGTTTTTATTTCTCCATCATATTTGAAGGATATTTTTGCTGGGTAGAGTATTCTTGGCTGCAAGTTTTTATCCTTCAGAGTTTTGAATATTTCATTCCAATCTCTTCTAGCCTGTAAGGTCTCTCCTGAGAAATCTGCTGATAGCCTTATGGGGTATCCTTTGTAAGTTATTTTCTTCTGCCTGGCTGCCCTTAGTATTTTCTCTTTGTCGTTGACTTTTGCTAGTTTCACTACTATATTTCTTGGGGTTGGTCTTCTTGTGTTAATAAAGCTTGGAGATCTATTGGCTTCTGTGACATGAAGTTCCATCTCTCTTCCCAAGTTTGGAAAGTTCTCAGCTATTATTTCTTTGAACAGGCCTTCTGCCCCCTTTTCCTTCTCTTCTCCCTCTGGTATACCTATAATCCTTATGTTGCATCTCCTAATTGATTCTGATAATTCTCAGAGAGTTTCTTCATTTCTTTTTAGTCTTAGTTCTCTCTCCTCCTCTGCCTGCAGCATTTCTATATTCCTATCTTCCAAATTGCTGATTCTTTCCTCCATATTATCGGCCCTACTGTTCAGTGCGTCTAGATTTTTCTTAATCTCCTCTATTGTGTTCTTCATTTCCAGTATTTCTGTTTGGTTCTTCTTTATAGTATCGAACTCTTTTGTGACATAGCTCCTGAACTCGTTGAGTTGTCTATCTGAATTCTCTTTTAACTCATTGAGTTTTTTAATGATGGCTGTTTTGAAGTCATCGTCATTTAGGTTATATATTTCATTGTCTTTGGGATTGTTTTCCATGTGTTTGTCATTTTCCTTCTGTTCTGGAGATTTAATATATTTTTTCATATTGCTTGATGGTGTAGATTTGTGCCTCCACATAGAGACAGAGTTTAGTTACTGCTTCCACTTGTTTCTACTGGTGTGGTGGGGGGACAGCTGTTTATACTGCACCAACCAGGAACCCTATCAGCTGTTGCTAACTGGGCCTGGGCCCCTCCTCGCAGTCACAGTGATCCTGTGGGTTCCCTCTTTAGCTGTGGGGGCCATCACAGGGGGGCTTCAGGCTGCTGG
>NW_025796793.1:0-4371 GCF_021613505.1 Equus quagga | reverse complement strand
CCAGCAGCCTGAAGCCCCCCTGTGATGGCCCCCACAGCTAAAGAGGGAACCCACAGGATCACTGTGACTGCGAGGAGGGGCCCAGGCCCAGTTAGCAACAGCTGATAGGGTTCCTGGTTGGTGCAGTATAAACAGCTGTCCCCCCACCACACCAGTAGAAACAAGTGGAAGCAGTAACTAAACTCTGTCTCTATGTGGAGGCACAAATCTACACCATCAAGCAATATGAAAAAATATATTAAATCTCCAGAACAGAAGGAAAATGACAAACACATGGAAAACAATCCCAAAGACAATGAAATATATAACCTAAATGACGATGACTTCAAAACAGCCATCATTAAAAAACTCAATGAGTTAAAAGAGAATTCAGATAGACAACTCAACGAGTTCAGGAGCTATGTCACAAAAGAGTTCGATACTATAAAGAAGAACCAAACAGAAATACTGGAAATGAAGAACACAATAGAGGAGATTAAGAAAAATCTAGACGCACTGAACAGTAGGGCCGATAATATGGAGGAAAGAATCAGCAATTTGGAAGATAGGAATATAGAAATGCTGCAGGCAGAGGAGGAGAGAGAACTAAGACTAAAAAGAAATGAAGAAACTCTCTGAGAATTATCAGAATCAATTAGGAGATGCAACATAAGGATTATAGGTATACCAGAGGGAGAAGAGAAGGAAAAGGGGGCAGAAGGCCTGTTCAAAGAAATAATAGCTGAGAACTTTCCAAACTTGGGAAGAGAGATGGAACTTCATGTCACAGAAGCCAATAGATCTCCAAGCTTTATTAACACAAGAAGACCAACCCCAAGAAATATAGTAGTGAAACTAGCAAAAGTCAACGACAAAGAGAAAATACTAAGGGCAGCCAGGCAGAAGAAAATAACTTACAAAGGATACCCCATAAGGCTATCAGCAGATTTCTCAGGAGAGACCTTACAGGCTAGAAGAGATTGGAATGAAATATTCAAAACTCTGAAGGATAAAAACTTGCAGCCAAGAATACTCTACCCAGCAAAAATATCCTTCAAATATGATGGAGAAATAAAAACTTTCCCAGATAAACAAAAGTTAAGGGAGTTCCTCACCACAAAACCTCCTCTTCAAGAATTGCTCAGGAAGAAACTCATTCCTGAAAAATCAAAAAAAGGAAAGGGGTTACAAAATCCAGAACAAAGGAGATAAGCAGAAGGAATAATACAAAGTAACAGCTCTCCATCAGGACAAAATGCAAAAGAACCGGAAAGCAAGTCATCAAATTGCAACAGTAGGCCCCCACGTTTCAATAATCACACTAAACGTGAATGGATTGAACTCTCCAATCGAAAGGCACAGAGTGGCAGGATGGATCAAACAACAAGATCCAACAATATGCTGCCTCCAGGAAACACACCTCAGCCCCAAAGACAAACACAGACTCAGAGTGAAGGGATGGAAGACAATACTCCAAGCTAATAATGAACAAAAGAAAGCAGGTGTCGCTATACTAATATCAGACAAAGTCAACTTGAAAGCAAAACAGATAAAGAAAGACAAAGAGGGACAGTATATAATGATAAAAGGGACTCTCCACCAAGAAGACACAACACTTATAAATATATAAGCACCCAACACAGGAGCACCAAAATTTGTAAAGCAACTCTTAACAGAACTAAAAGAAGACATCAACAACAATACAATAATAGTAGGGGACCTCAACACCCCATTAACACCAATGGATAGAACATCCAGACAGAAAATCAACAAGGAAATTATAGAATTAAATGAAAAATTAGACCAGATGGATTTAATAGATATATATAGAACATTTCATCCAAAAACAGCAGGCTACACATTCTTCTCAAGTGCGCATGGAACATTCTCAAGAATAGACCATATTTTGGGAAACAAAGCAAGCATCAATAAATACAAGAGAGTTGAAATAATATCATGCATCTTTTCTGATCATAATGCTATGAAACTAGAAATCAACTACAAGAATAAAACAGAGAAAGGTGCAAAAATGTGGAGACTAAATGACATGCTACTGAACAAACACTGGATTATTGAAAAAATTAAAGAAGAAATCACATATTATCTGGAGACAAATGAAAATGAGAACATGTCATACCAAATCATTTGGGATGCAGCAAAAGCAGTCCTAAGAGGGAAATTCATTGCAATACAGGCTCACCTCACTAAACAAACATAAGCTCACATAAGCAACCTCAAACGACACCTAACAGAATTAGAAAAAGAAGAACAAACAAAGCCCAGAGTCAGTAGAAGGAGGGAAATAATAAAAATAAGAGCAGAAATAAACGATATTGAAACTAAAAAGACAGTAGAAAGGATCAATGAAACAAAGAGTTGGTTCTTCAAAAAAATTAACAAAATCGACAAACCCTTAGCCAGACTCACCAAGAAAAGAAGAGAGAAATCTCAAATAAATAAAATTAGGAATGAGAGAGGAGAAATCACAACAGATACCAAAGAAATACAGGGGATCATAAGAAAATACTATGAAAAACTATATGCCAACAAATTGAACAACCTAGAAGAAATGGATAAATTCCTGGACTCTTACAACCTCCCCAAACTGAATCAGGAAGAAATGGAGAATCTGAATAGGCCAATCACAAGTAAAGAAATAGAAACAGTAATCAAAAACCTCCCCAAAAATAAGAGTCCAGGACCAGATGGCTTCTCTGGAGAATTCTACCAAACATTCAAAGAAGATTTAATACCTATCCTTCTCAAACTGTTCCAGAAAATAGAGGAAGATGGAGCACTCCCTAATACATTCTATGAAGCCAACATCACCCTGATCCCCAAACCTGACAAGGACAACACAAAGAAGGAAAACTACAGGCCAATATCACTGATGAACATAGATGCAAAAATCCTCAACAAAATTCTGGCAAACCAAATACAGCAATACATCAAAAAGATTATACACCACGATCAAGTGGGATTTATACCAGGGACACAGGGATGGTTCAACATCCACAAGTCAATCAACGTGATACACTACATTAACAAAATGAGAAACAAAAACCACATGATCATCTCAATAGATGCAGAGAAAGCATTCGACAAGATCCAACATCCATTTATGATAAAAACCCTCAATAAAATGGGTATAGAAGGAAAGTACCTCAACATAATAAAGGCCATATATGGCAAACCCACAGCCAACATCATATTCAATGGACAAAAACTGAAACCCATCCCTCTCAGAACAGGAACAAGACTAGGGTGCCCACTTTCACCACTCCTATTCAACACAGTACTGGAGGTGTTGGCCAGAGCAATTCGGCAGGAAAAAGAAATAAAAGGAATCCAAATAGGAAATGAAGAAGTAAAACTCTCACTGTTTGCAGACGACATGATCTTATATATAGAAAACCCCAAAGAATCCATACAAAAACTATTAGAAACAATCAACAACTACAGCAAAGTTGCAGGGTATAAAATCAACATACATAAATCAGTAGCATTTCTATATGCTAACAACAAACTAACAGAAAAAGATCTCAAGAACTCAATCCCATTCACGATTGCAACAAAAAGAATAAAATACCTAAGGATAAATTTAACCAAGGAAGTGAAAGATTTATACAACGAAAACTACAAGACCTTCTTGAAAGAAATCGACGACGACATAAAGAGACGGAAAGACATTCCATGCACATGGATTGGAAGAATAAACATAGTTAAAATGTCCATACTACCTAAAGCAATCTACAGATTCAATGCTATCCCAATCAGAATTCCCATGTCATTCTTTACAGAAATCGAACAAAGAATCCAAAAATTCATACGGGGCAACAAAAGACCCGTAATTGCTAAAGCAACCCTGAGAAAGAAGAACAAAGCTGGAGGCATCACAATCCCTGATTTCAAAAGATACTACAAAGCCATAGTAATCAAAACAGCATGGTACTGGTACAAAAACAGATGCACAGATCAATGGAACAGAATTGAAAGCCCAGAAATAAAACCACACATCTATGGACAGCTAATCTTTGACAAAGGAGCTGAGGGCCTACAATGGAGGAAAGAAAGTCTCTTCAACAAATGGTGCTGGGAAAACTGGACAGCCACATGTAAAAGAATGAAAATTGACCATTCTTTTTCACCATTCACAAAAGTAAACTCAAAATGGATCAAAGACCTAAAGATTAGGCCTGAAACAATAAGTCTTCTAGAAGAGAATATAGGCAGTACACTCTTTGACATCAGTTTCAAAAGAATCTTTTTGGACACTATAACTCCTCAGATGAGGGAAACAATAGAAAGAATAAACAAATGGGACTTCATCAGACTAAAGAGTTTCTTCAAGGCAAGGGAAAACAGGATTGAAACAAAAAAACAGCCCACTAA
>NW_025796792.1:0-7017 GCF_021613505.1 Equus quagga | reverse complement strand
TCAAGGGCCTTTTGCTCTTGCCATAGGGAATCTCTAAAGCAGATATATAATGCATGCTCAATGGCCTCGTTCAGGCCCTTTTGGAAAGACAAGGTCAGGCCGAATTAGGTTTACACCAAAATGACTTCCTCATATATTCCAATATATCCTATTACTTGCCATTTTTATTTGACATTTTCCCCTTTTGATCTCTAATCTTTCAATAGAAAGCATTGATGATCAAAATATTGTCCCTCGGTGCCAGGGTGTTTGCTGCCTGCCCTGGGTCCATCATGTCCCTCGGTGCTAGGCTTTTATTTCATTTATTTGCCTAATCGTCCATGTTGGGGGGAAATAGTGGACAAGCATGGAAGTATATTTATTAACAGAGGAAGCATTTCTTATGTTATGTAATTAGATTGTTGCACAAACATTGTATATGTGCTTTTCTATGACATCTTGCATTTACATTGCATATGATTATAGAACAAGCACAGTAACGATAATAACAGCATTTTTGAAAGGATTAGTCTGAAATGAATTCTTAGTCATAGTCTCTATCAGAAAAGGAAATTTGTCCAGGGTTATAAGACAGATCAACCATCTCAAGCCGTTGAGCAATCATTACTCTAGTTTGCATGCTACTCTTACAACACTGAGTAAAGAAAACAACAATTAGTTTGAATATTATGACCAGTACAAGGATTCCAATAAATAATAGAAATAGGAATTCCATTCTGGATCGAAAAAGGTAACTGATACTGAAAAGGGAGCCAACCAAATAATTCAGGACTGGGTGTCGGATAGCATAAGGCATCCACTTGCTTCTTCATGTGCTTTAGCAGAGATGACACATTGGAAGACTCATCAGGTATAAAAGCACAGCATCCAGTCTGAATGACTGTGTATGTACCACCTTGGGATGCAGTAGGAATATCTAAAGCCATTCTGTTTTGAAGGACAGCCCTTCTCATTAAAAGCATTTCAGTATTTAATGAGACTATTCCTGCTTGACTATCATTAAGGGCTTCTTGAGTAAATTTAGTCAGATCTTCCATATGTAATAATGACATCTTTTAGCCCCAAAGAAGAAACACATATAGTTGCAAGTATAGCCATACCAGTGGAACACTGAACAAGCCCATCTGGCCATAAAGAGATAGAGATTGACAACAGGTTTTAACTCAGCCTGACTCCTTCCCTGCTTTTAAAGGAAACTCAGGGTGAAGTGTTTTAGCCATCCAGGCAGTAGCCAAGGCCAAAGATTTGTTCCACATAACCATTGAGTTCCATTAGGAGTCACTTGATAAATTCCTGGCCTTCAAGACCACTCTGTTCCGAATTAATCACTTTAAGTATGATAGCATTTCAAACAAATTATAAAATAGGTATAGAGTTTAAGCATAACAAATGTTTAAATGAGGAGATATAAGGTTGGGAATACAGTCCTGGTCCGGAGTCTCGGGACAGCTGTCTACAACAGATGTCGTCTTCTTCTCCTCCTGGTTTGGTCCTTTTCGACAGGGCTGCAAACAGTCTTATTTGATGTCTCTTTCAATAAATAAATCCTTCAGGTTACAGTCCAAGATCCTTAAGTTCTGGGAGCTCTGTGAAAGAATCAGCTACCAATCTTTCATTTTACTTTAAGTACCTCAATAAGACCGTGACAGCAATGTAATATATCCCTTAAGGAAAGCTGGTTCATATGTTTCTTCATCTAATTGCATAGGCTGTTTTATTATTATTTCAAAATGAGACAGCCGATGTTTACAAAAAGTATAGATCTAAGATTAAGGAGCACCAGCACAAGAGCTTTTGGCCATGAGAAAGTAAATGCTTCTGAAAGCTTGCCAATTAAGTTCTAGTTGTGCCATTAGTTTTACCAGTCCTGAGAATCGGGGATGGTAAGCGCAGTGCAATATTGGCCAAACATTACAAACAGATTTGAGTTCCCCAGTCACTATGTAACTCAGTAGGAATTCCCCAAACAGGAATTATTCTCTCTAACAGTAATTTACCTACTGTTAAAGCCGTTGCTCTTGTGCAAGGAAAGGCCTCAAAACAATGTGAGAACATACAGATCATTACAAGACGTATTTATCCTTGAGATGGTGGCATTTGGACAAAGTCCAATTGTCATACCTCAAAGGGTCCCTTAGGAAGGGGAAAGTGGCCTCGTGACTCATGAAGTGGCTTCTCTGGATTATACTTTGGGCATATAGCACAAGTAGTAGAGGCTATACGAGCCACTGGGAGAAAGTTGCCAAAAGTATTATTTTCCCCTTTTGTTGCAACCTACATATATTATTTTTCTTCTTCCGTGGTGATTTCTTAAGTCTGTAGAAGGAAATCTTTTTACTGGATTAACCATTCTTGTTTATCATTTAAGTAAGACCCATTTGTAAACCAAATTAAACAATAGAATGCAGTCGTGGTCTTCTCCCCTTGTGATGTTGGAAGCAACCTAGCTGATGCGGGGTCGGTGAGCTGAGGAGTCAAAAGAAAGATTTTTTTGGACTCTCTCAAGGTTTGGCAGTAGTGCTCTCCCATCTAGAGAATAGCATGGGGATGGGACCCATGGCAGGAGGAGCTGCTGCTGCAAACATGGGTTGACAGTAGAGCTAAATCTAAGGCATAGGCATGTGAGTTATCTCCTTACAGGACAAAGGAAAGAATATGTAAAAAAGTTAAAATGGTATCAGTGCAGGTGGGGTCTGGCTATTGGGTGGTCCTATAACTTTCAGATAAGAATCAAATCGGATTAAGTAAATGCCAGAAGCCACCACCCTAAATACTATCTTTAGCTAAAGACAAAGGAGGACGTTGGTGGTGGGGGCTCAGCTACATGAGGTCACCAGACAAGCACAATAAACAAGACTTAAGTCCTTGCCACCCCCATTAAGAGTTTCTAGAGATAAGGTCTTCCCCAGTTCCTCCTGGTGCAGGGAGGAGGCACCCACAGATGGAGACTTCCTTCACAAATGCAAATGTCTCTTATCAAAGGGCAAGCCATTTCCACTTCTCAGAGTCTCCTTCTCATCTGCAATTTTCAACAGTAAAAATAATCCTCATCAGTAGCAAGGTTAAAATAGTGAATAACATTTACCTACACAATATAACCTGAGGTTTATTCTCATTTACTTGACAGTGCTTCCCATGCAATTTAGCATTCCAAACAAGCCTAACTAGTGTCCCTCCTTCAGAGGAAGAGAGAACAAATTTCTCTGAGAAGTCTCAGGGGCCCTCTGAAAATCCTCAGAGAAATTGTCTTCCGTCATCCAGGTCAAAGGAAAGCCTTTATTCTGGACTTGACTATTTGTTTGAGGGAGAAGCTTGTCAAAAATATCAAAAGATTTTTAAACACTTAAACAAGATCAAGAGGTTGCTGATCTTGTCATTGTAAAACAAGGGTCAATGAAACAAGGCTCATAATATTTAATCAAAGTGACAACAGCAAAAACCTTAATAGAGAGACCCCCGTCTTTTTGCACCCAGGAAATTACCTTAACAAAGCATAGATCTTCTGTAAACTTACTCAGAAGGAAAAACCTTTTATAACTTCCTTATCAAGAGCAGACTAAGAGTTTAAGAAAATTATCCTTTTAAAAGAGAAAGTCAAATTTTAATTTTTGCACCAGCTTATTTTTAACATTAAAACTCATTCAGTTAGTTGGATTTACTTTAATCTTAGCCAACTTGACCAGGCATAAAACTCCTTTCAGAATTTCTCCTTCACAAACCTCATACAACTTTCTTTTTGCCTTCAGAATTTGTCTCATGTCCTTTTTTTTTCCTCCTAGTACTTTAGGACAAATTTATCTTTCTTAACCAACCAAACAAAATTTCTATTCTTTTTATACCTTCTTTACTGAAAACTTACACCTTACTTTCCTTGAATACAGAGCTGTTTTTCTTATTAATTTCTAGCAGCTTTAATCACATATATTAGTACTCTTTAACCTTTAACAAACCGTAGTAAACACTAAAAAGGTAAGCAACTACGAATTGTCTTTTATCCCAGCATTCTAAACACTTTTCATAATTTCTAGAAACGTGCCACACTTTACAGCAAGAGACCCAAAGACTTTTAGCCTCTCCGCAATAAGAAGCCAAAAGTGGATAACTTAGATATGTTTAGCAATGTTTGTGTTCTATCCAATCCAAAAATGACCCAGATACTCAGATTTTTATCATTTAACTTAACTTAGCAAAACTCTAAAGTTTTAAGTTACCAAAAAGAATTTGGAAGCTGTTTTTTCCCAAGTATGCAGACCATAAAACAGTTATTTTACCCACTTTTGTCTATTTAAATCATTTGTTTCCAACAATTATGTACAGATTACCTACAAAAACTTCATGAGGCATTAGACAAAACTGGTCATCATTTAAAGCTCTTATTTTGCTGACGAATTTAACAGACAACATGAACTTATTTGACTAGTAAACCCAGGCTGCGTGCCTGCATCGTATTCAGATACCAACAACTTTTGAGGACATGACTTTTCAATCAAACCAGCAACTTAAACTTTCATTAACCTAAGATTAACCTGTATCATGTTAACTTAAAAGACATTGGGTTAATTTCTATTACATTTAGAATTTATGTAAGTGCTTACTTTAAGCCAATTAAACAGAGCTCTTAGTTTTGGCCATATCACCCGGGGGTAAAAATATCACACACATATAGACACACACAGAGCTTCTACAGCTATCGTTTTAAAAATCACTCCATGAATCAGGTACAATAATATAAAGCTCCCTAGCTATGAATCCAAATTTTGTTCTAAGCCTTTTTACTAATATTTGTGGAGAAGACACTCAAGACGCTAGATTTTTTCTCCGCAAGGGCATGCTTATGACCTTTCCCCTCTTTTTTTTTTTTTTTCTTCAGTCTTAGGAATTAGTGATGGGCTAGATAGTAGTTCCTGGAGAGGGAAGATGATAATCCCTTTTGAGATAAAGGAACTGGGTGGAATCTGAACTGCCTCTAGAGCAATATTTCCAGTCTTGCAAGGATTTTCTAAGGACAGTTTCTCTTGATTTCCCAGAAACTGGATTGTAACTTGAGTGACGTTCTAGGTTGATCTACCTGTCCAGCTGCATCACAAAGGCACAGAGAAACTCCTCAAGTTTTCGATTTTACAGAAGGTCCAGGTTCTGGTCAGGTCCAGCCTGAACTTAACCTCGACTTGATGACAACAGAGGAGATGATGAGCAAAACAGACAAAGAAAAGAAGAGATGAGATCAGACCTCGCCCTCATGGCCTCTTCCAGAGGGTTATCAAGATAAGAGTCACACCACAATTCCCGTGCTGGGGCACGCTACCCTAGCACGACAGTTCACAGAATAAATCACAGGTCTCCTACCCTCATAACCGACTCAGTAGGTGACTAAAATACTCACTGAGTCAACCGTCAAGAGAGGGCACCCCACTTAGGGTTGCTGGGGTGATCAGGCCCAGAAACCCAAAGTTGGGCCTCCCAGGGGTGGAGCTGTTGACTCTTTAAAGATTCCTTTGTTTCCCGGTTGCAAAGCTCAAAAGGAGACGAAAATGGCCGTTGTAACTCTAAGAGAGATGAAGACATTTGGGTTAGTTCTATTCAGAAAAACCTTTTGTAAGCGCTTACTTTAAGTCAACGGAATAGAGCTCTTTAGAAAAGAAGAAGGAGATGAGCTCTGAGATTCCAAAGGCAGCTGCAGAGGAGATGGAAGGGATAAGCGGGCTGGGATGGTTTCTGACTTCTTATCCTTTTTTTAAATTCAGATACAGTCTCTGCCAATTTACAGTTCGTCTCCTGTAAAGAATTCACTTTATCATTATTACGTTTTGAAGCCTCTAAATGCCAATAATGAGCTTCCCATTCTTTTGCTTTAGTTTTAGAGCCGGCTCTTTCTACTTGTGTGCGCAAATACAGTAGCTTTGAGATATTAAACTTTCCCCACTTTGGCCACTTAAGTCATTCATAGTTAATCCTTCCCATTTTGTTAGATACTTGCAAGCATTGTTTCCATACAGGAAACCAGCTGGAGTTTCATTGGGAGGTTGTCCATCCGGGAGCCGGCCGACTTTAAAAGCATGGTTTTCCCATTTTCTTTTTTCTTGTCTGTTTTTTTTTTTAAATAAAGTCTAAACAACTTCTAATGACAGTGTAGTGGGTCAGAAGTGTGCTGCTTGTGAGTGTTATTCCCTATAGAAAGGTCGTAAACACTCTCTTACGTGCCTCAGTTTTTCCCTCCGGCCACCTAATACTGCCGTGGGAGCTCGGAGCGCGGGGTGACCAGCCCTTATGTGCGCGTCCCCGGACGAGCCTGTAATTAATTACCGTGAATGAGTAGAGTTCCCTATGGGACCGCTGCACGTCACGAGGATTGATCCTCTGACACTCCAGCTGAGGTCCTTAGTCACCTAAGGGCGCCTTTTGGTAAAGGCCGGGAGGAGCAAGTGTCCCTTTTCTTTGGTGCTGAACACGTTCAGTCTCTCATTTCTCTATCAAGCAGTTTGTTCAGACTTTATAAACACAATTCTTTCCAATTTAAAGCCAAATTAAAAGGACAAGCAACCCAGCTCACTCCAAGCTCCTCTAAGCCCCTGTGGCTTAGGAATTCTCTCTAGGCTTTCCTCCACCTAGGAACTGTACCGGTACCCCTCAAAACCTCTAGTCTTAAGACGTTACCCAGCTCATATAAACTCTTGGACCGTCAACTTAAAATAAGGAGGTCCGGGTTTCAGGAGAACTCACCAGGGTCACCTGAAGAATGCAGTGATCCGGGGGCTCAATGGGCCCTTATTGGTACTGAATGCCGGTTCAGTGTAGATTCCAGGTGGCCTCCAGTGGGTTTCTCTGAAATCCTGCCGACTACACCAAGAACTGTCAACGAAAATAATCCACAACCAATCTGTAAATGAAAATTTGGGTGAGTTTATTCTGAGCTGAAATCTGAGGACCATGGCCTGGGGCCTTTCCTCCCAAAGGAAGAAATGGCACCAAGGAAATGAGGTGTACAGAATGGTTATATACTCCCAAAAAGGGTGCTTT
>NW_025796791.1:0-7017 GCF_021613505.1 Equus quagga | reverse complement strand
AAAGCACCCTTTTTGGGAGTATATAACCATTCTGTACACCTCATTTCCTTGGTGCCATTTCTTCCTTTGGGAGGAAAGGCCCCAGGCCATGGTCCTCAGATTTCAGCTCAGAATAAACTCACCCAAATTTTCATTTACAGATTGGTTGTGGATTATTTTCGTTGACAGTTCTTGGTGTAGTCGGCAGGATTTCAGAGAAACCCACTGGAGGCCACCTGGAATCTACACTGAACCGGCATTCAGTACCAATAAGGGCCCATTGAGCCCCCGGATCACTGCATTCTTCAGGTGACCCTGGTGAGTTCTCCTGAAACCCGGACCTCCTTATTTTAAGTTGACGGTCCAAGAGTTTATATGAGCTGGGTAACGTCTTAAGACTAGAGGTTTTGAGGGGTACCGGTACAGTTCCTAGGTGGAGGAAAGCCTAGAGAGAATTCCTAAGCCACAGGGGCTTAGAGGAGCTTGGAGTGAGCTGGGTTGCTTGTCCTTTTAATTTGGCTTTAAATTGGAAAGAATTGTGTTTATAAAGTCTGAACAAACTGCTTGATAGAGAAATGAGAGACTGAACGTGTTCAGCACCAAAGAAAAGGGACACTTGCTCCTCCCGGCCTTTACCAAAAGGCGCCCTTAGGTGACTAAGGACCTCAGCTGGAGTGTCAGAGGATCAATCCTCGTGACGTGCAGCGGTCCCATAGGGAACTCTACTCATTCACGGTAATTAATTACAGGCTCGTCCGGGGACGCGCACATAAGGGCTGGTCACCCCGCGCTCCGAGCTCCCACGGCAGTATTAGGTGGCCGGAGGGAAAAACTGAGGCACGTAAGAGAGTGTTTACGACCTTTCTATAGGGAATAACACTCACAAGCAGCACACTTCTGACCCACTACACTGTCATTAGAAGTTGTTTAGACTTTATTTAAAAAAAAAAACAGACAAGAAAAAAGAAAATGGGAAAACCATGCTTTTAAAGTCGGCCGGCTCCCGGATGGACAACCTCCCAATGAAACTCCAGCTGGTTTCCTGTATGGAAACAATGCTTGCAAGTATCTAACAAAATGGGAAGGATTAACTATGAATGACTTAAGTGGCCAAAGTGGGGAAAGTTTAATATCTCAAAGCTACTGTATTTGCGCACACAAGTAGAAAGAGCCGGCTCTAAAACTAAAGCAAAAGAATGGGAAGCTCATTATTGGCATTTAGAGGCTTCAAAACGTAATAATGATAAAGTGAATTCTTTACAGGAGACGAACTGTAAATTGGCAGAGACTGTATCTGAATTTAAAAAAAGGATAAGAAGTCAGAAACCATCCCAGCCCGCTTATCCCTTCCATCTCCTCTGCAGCTGCCTTTGGAATCTCAGAGCTCATCTCCTTCTTCTTTTCTAAAGAGCTCTATTCCGTTGACTTAAAGTAAGCGCTTACAAAAGGTTTTTCTGAATAGAACTAACCCAAATGTCTTCATCTCTCTTAGAGTTACAACGGCCATTTTCGTCTCCTTTTGAGCTTTGCAACCGGGAAACAAAGGAATCTTTAAAGAGTCAACAGCTCCACCCCTGGGAGGCCCAACTTTGGGTTTCTGGGCCTGATCACCCCAGCAACCCTAAGTGGGGTGCCCTCTCTTGACGGTTGACTCAGTGAGTATTTTAGTCACCTACTGAGTCGGTTATGAGGGTAGGAGACCTGTGATTTATTCTGTGAACTGTCGTGCTAGGGTAGCGTGCCCCAGCACGGGAATTGTGGTGTGACTCTTATCTTGATAACCCTCTGGAAGAGGCCATGAGGGCGAGGTCTGATCTCATCTCTTCTTTTCTTTGTCTGTTTTGCTCATCATCTCCTCTGTTGTCATCAAGTCGAGGTTAAGTTCAGGCTGGACCTGACCAGAACCTGGACCTTCTGTAAAATCGAAAACTTGAGGAGTTTCTCTGTGCCTTTGTGATGCAGCTGGACAGGTAGATCAACCTAGAACGTCACTCAAGTTACAATCCAGTTTCTGGGAAATCAAGAGAAACTGTCCTTAGAAAATCCTTGCAAGACTGGAAATATTGCTCTAGAGGCAGTTCAGATTCCACCCAGTTCCTTTATCTCAAAAGGGATTATCATCTTCCCTCTCCAGGAACTACTATCTAGCCCATCACTAATTCCTAAGACTGAAGAAAAAAAAAAAAAAAGAGGGGAAAGGTCATAAGCATGCCCTTGCGGAGAAAAAATCTAGCGTCTTGAGTGTCTTCTCCACAAATATTAGTAAAAAGGCTTAGAACAAAATTTGGATTCATAGCTAGGGAGCTTTATATTATTGTACCTGATTCATGGAGTGATTTTTAAAACGATAGCTGTAGAAGCTCTGTGTGTGTCTATATGTGTGTGATATTTTTACCCCCGGGTGATATGGCCAAAACTAAGAGCTCTGTTTAATTGGCTTAAAGTAAGCACTTACATAAATTCTAAATGTAATAGAAATTAACCCAATGTCTTTTAAGTTAACATGATACAGGTTAATCTTAGGTTAATGAAAGTTTAAGTTGCTGGTTTGATTGAAAAGTCATGTCCTCAAAAGTTGTTGGTATCTGAATACGATGCAGGCACGCAGCCTGGGTTTACTAGTCAAATAAGTTCATGTTGTCTGTTAAATTCGTCAGCAAAATAAGAGCTTTAAATGATGACCAGTTTTGTCTAATGCCTCATGAAGTTTTTGTAGGTAATCTGTACATAATTGTTGGAAACAAATGATTTAAATAGACAAAAGTGGGTAAAATAACTGTTTTATGGTCTGCATACTTGGGAAAAAACAGCTTCCAAATTCTTTTTGGTAACTTAAAACTTTAGAGTTTTGCTAAGTTAAGTTAAATGATAAAAATCTGAGTATCTGGGTCATTTTTGGATTGGATAGAACACAAACATTGCTAAACATATCTAAGTTATCCACTTTTGGCTTCTTATTGCGGAGAGGCTAAAAGTCTTTGGGTCTCTTGCTGTAAAGTGTGGCACGTTTCTAGAAATTATGAAAAGTGTTTAGAATGCTGGGATAAAAGACAATTCGTAGTTGCTTACCTTTTTAGTGTTTACTACGGTTTGTTAAAGGTTAAAGAGTACTAATATATGTGATTAAAGCTGCTAGAAATTAATAAGAAAAACAGCTCTGTATTCAAGGAAAGTAAGGTGTAAGTTTTCAGTAAAGAAGGTATAAAAAGAATAGAAATTTTGTTTGGTTGGTTAAGAAAGATAAATTTGTCCTAAAGTACTAGGAGGAAAAAAAAAGGACATGAGACAAATTCTGAAGGCAAAAAGAAAGTTGTATGAGGTTTGTGAAGGAGAAATTCTGAAAGGAGTTTTATGCCTGGTCAAGTTGGCTAAGATTAAAGTAAATCCAACTAACTGAATGAGTTTTAATGTTAAAAATAAGCTGGTGCAAAAATTAAAATTTGACTTTCTCTTTTAAAAGGATAATTTTCTTAAACTCTTAGTCTGCTCTTGATAAGGAAGTTATAAAAGGTTTTTCCTTCTGAGTAAGTTTACAGAAGATCTATGCTTTGTTAAGGTAATTTCCTGGGTGCAAAAAGACGGGGGTCTCTCTATTAAGGTTTTTGCTGTTGTCACTTTGATTAAATATTATGAGCCTTGTTTCATTGACCCTTGTTTTACAATGACAAGATCAGCAACCTCTTGATCTTGTTTAAGTGTTTAAAAATCTTTTGATATTTTTGACAAGCTTCTCCCTCAAACAAATAGTCAAGTCCAGAATAAAGGCTTTCCTTTGACCTGGATGACGGAAGACAATTTCTCTGAGGATTTTCAGAGGGCCCCTGAGACTTCTCAGAGAAATTTGTTCTCTCTTCCTCTGAAGGAGGGACACTAGTTAGGCTTGTTTGGAATGCTAAATTGCATGGGAAGCACTGTCAAGTAAATGAGAATAAACCTCAGGTTATATTGTGTAGGTAAATGTTATTCACTATTTTAACCTTGCTACTGATGAGGATTATTTTTACTGTTGAAAATTGCAGATGAGAAGGAGACTCTGAGAAGTGGAAATGGCTTGCCCTTTGATAAGAGACATTTGCATTTGTGAAGGAAGTCTCCATCTGTGGGTGCCTCCTCCCTGCACCAGGAGGAACTGGGGAAGACCTTATCTCTAGAAACTCTTAATGGGGGTGGCAAGGACTTAAGTCTTGTTTATTGTGCTTGTCTGGTGACCTCATGTAGCTGAGCCCCCACCACCAACGTCCTCCTTTGTCTTTAGCTAAAGATAGTATTTAGGGTGGTGGCTTCTGGCATTTACTTAATCCGATTTGATTCTTATCTGAAAGTTATAGGACCACCCAATAGCCAGACCCCACCTGCACTGATACCATTTTAACTTTTTTACATATTCTTTCCTTTGTCCTGTAAGGAGATAACTCACATGCCTATGCCTTAGATTTAGCTCTACTGTCAACCCATGTTTGCAGCAGCAGCTCCTCCTGCCATGGGTCCCATCCCCATGCTATTCTCTAGATGGGAGAGCACTACTGCCAAACCTTGAGAGAGTCCAAAAAAATCTTTCTTTTGACTCCTCAGCTCACCGACCCCGCATCAGCTAGGTTGCTTCCAACATCACAAGGGGAGAAGACCACGACTGCATTCTATTGTTTAATTTGGTTTACAAATGGGTCTTACTTAAATGATAAACAAGAATGGTTAATCCAGTAAAAAGATTTCCTTCTACAGACTTAAGAAATCACCACGGAAGAAGAAAAATAATATATGTAGGTTGCAACAAAAGGGGAAAATAATACTTTTGGCAACTTTCTCCCAGTGGCTCGTATAGCCTCTACTACTTGTGCTATATGCCCAAAGTATAATCCAGAGAAGCCACTTCATGAGTCACGAGGCCACTTTCCCCTTCCTAAGGGACCCTTTGAGGTATGACAATTGGACTTTGTCCAAATGCCACCATCTCAAGGATAAATACGTCTTGTAATGATCTGTATGTTCTCACATTGTTTTGAGGCCTTTCCTTGCACAAGAGCAACGGCTTTAACAGTAGGTAAATTACTGTTAGAGAGAATAATTCCTGTTTGGGGAATTCCTACTGAGTTACATAGTGACTGGGGAACTCAAATCTGTTTGTAATGTTTGGCCAATATTGCACTGCGCTTACCATCCCCGATTCTCAGGACTGGTAAAACTAATGGCACAACTAGAACTTAATTGGCAAGCTTTCAGAAGCATTTACTTTCTCATGGCCAAAAGCTCTTGTGCTGGTGCTCCTTAATCTTAGATCTATACTTTTTGTAAACATCGGCTGTCTCATTTTGAAATAATAATAAAACAGCCTATGCAATTAGATGAAGAAACATATGAACCAGCTTTCCTTAAGGGATATATTACATTGCTGTCACGGTCTTATTGAGGTACTTAAAGTAAAATGAAAGATTGGTAGCTGATTCTTTCACAGAGCTCCCAGAACTTAAGGATCTTGGACTGTAACCTGAAGGATTTATTTATTGAAAGAGACATCAAATAAGACTGTTTGCAGCCCTGTCGAAAAGGACCAAACCAGGAGGAGAAGAAGACGACATCTGTTGTAGACAGCTGTCCCGAGACTCCGGACCAGGACTGTATTCCCAACCTTATATCTCCTCATTTAAACATTTGTTATGCTTAAACTCTATACCTATTTTATAATTTGTTTGAAATGCTATCATACTTAAAGTGATTAATTCGGAACAGAGTGGTCTTGAAGGCCAGGAATTTATCAAGTGACTCCTAATGGAACTCAATGGTTATGTGGAACAAATCTTTGGCCTTGGCTACTGCCTGGATGGCTAAAACACTTCACCCTGAGTTTCCTTTAAAAGCAGGGAAGGAGTCAGGCTGAGTTAAAACCTGTTGTCAATCTCTATCTCTTTATGGCCAGATGGGCTTGTTCAGTGTTCCACTGGTATGGCTATACTTGCAACTATATGTGTTTCTTCTTTGGGGCTAAAAGATGTCATTATTACATATGGAAGATCTGACTAAATTTACTCAAGAAGCCCTTAATGATAGTCAAGCAGGAATAGTCTCATTAAATACTGAAATGCTTTTAATGAGAAGGGCTGTCCTTCAAAACAGAATGGCTTTAGATATTCCTACTGCATCCCAAGGTGGTACATACACAGTCATTCAGACTGGATGCTGTGCTTTTATACCTGATGAGTCTTCCAATGTGTCATCTCTGCTAAAGCACATGAAGAAGCAAGTGGATGCCTTATGCTATCCGACACCCAGTCCTGAATTATTTGGTTGGCTCCCTTTTCAGTATCAGTTACCTTTTTCGATCCAGAATGGAATTCCTATTTCTATTATTTATTGGAATCCTTGTACTGGTCATAATATTCAAACTAATTGTTGTTTTCTTTACTCAGTGTTGTAAGAGTAGCATGCAAACTAGAGTAATGATTGCTCAACGGCTTGAGATGGTTGATCTGTCTTATAACCCTGGACAAATTTCCTTTTCTGATAGAGACTATGACTAAGAATTCATTTCAGACTAATCCTTTCAAAAATGCTGTTATTATCGTTACTGTGCTTGTTCTATAATCATATGCAATGTAAATGCAAGATGTCATAGAAAAGCACATATACAATGTTTGTGCAACAATCTAATTACATAACATAAGAAATGCTTCCTCTGTTAATAAATATACTTCCATGCTTGTCCACTATTTCCCCCCAACATGGACGATTAGGCAAATAAATGAAATAAAAGCCTAGCACCGAGGGACATGATGGACCCAGGGCAGGCAGCAAACACCCTGGCACCGAGGGACAATATTTTGATCATCAATGCTTTCTATTGAAAGATTAGAGATCAAAAGGGGAAAATGTCAAATAAAAATGGCAAGTAATAGGATATATTGGAATATATGAGGAAGTCATTTTGGTGTAAACCTAATTCGGCCTGACCTTGTCTTTCCAAAAGGGCCTGAACGAGGCCATTGAGCATGCATTATATATCTGCTTTAGAGATTCCCTATGGCAAGAGCAAAAGGCCCTTGA
>NW_025796790.1:0-1536 GCF_021613505.1 Equus quagga | reverse complement strand
TGCCATATCTTCCTGTTTCTTGGTTTTCATTGTCTTTTTGCTAGAGTAAAACCACAAGTAACTTTCTAGACAAGAGGGGAAAGTAAAGTTTCTGAGTAATTGCCTGACTGAAAATGTTTCTTTTTCCTTCACACTGGAGGGACAAAGTGTCCAGGTATAGAATTCCACCTTGAATAGTAGATATATATATATCTCAAAACACAACAATGAAAAAAAACCAACCCCATTTAAAAAATGGGCAAAAGACTTGAACAGGCACTTCACCAAAGAAGATATACAGATGGCAAGTAAGCACATGCAAAGATGTTCAACATCATTAGTCATTGGGAAAATGCAAATCAAAATCACAATGAGATATCACTACATACCGATTAGAACAGCTAAAATAAAAATAACAGTACCAAGTGTTGGTGAGGATGTGGAACAACTGGAATTGTCATACATTGTTGGTGAAAATGCAAAATGACCCAGCTCACTTTGGAAAACAGTTTGACAGTTTCTTATAAAGGTAAGTGTATGTTTCTGCAATTCTACTCCTAGGTTTTAACTCAAACAAAACCTATGTTCACAGAAAAGCCAGTGTGCAAATCTTTAAAGTGACTTTTTTCATAATTGCCAAAAACTGAAAACAATCAAAATGTCCTTCAACTGGTTAATGGATAAAGAATTGGTAAATATATCCAGACAATAGAATACTACTCAGCAATAAAAAGAAATAAACAATTGATACACTCAATAAAATGGATGACTCTTAAAGGCATCAATTTTGCATCATGTTGGGTGAAACAAACCAGATTTAAAAGGCTACTGATTCTGTTTGCACAACATTCTGAAGAAGCAAAACTTTAGGGAGAGAAAACAGATCAGTGATTGCTAGGATCTAGAAACAGGAGGATGGGTTGACTACAAAGGAGCAGCACATGGGAATTTTGGGGGTGATGCAACTGTTCTATATCTTGATTGTGGTGATAGTTATATGAATGCATATATTTTTTAAAACTCAAAATAATTGTACACCAAAAAAGGTTGAATTTTACAGTATGTAAGTTAGATGTCAACTTTTTTAATCCTAAGAAAAATTGCTTATGTCTAGAAACTATAAGTAAATAAATAGGCCAAGAAAAAATAGAAAACTTGAACTGATGAATAACCATTTTTTTAAACATGGGAATGTTAATCAAAACTCATCCTACCCCAGTCCCCAAAAAAAGACCCAGATGAGTTTTAACTACTTTCAAGGAATCTCTATTTTTTACAAATTGTTCCAGAAAATATAAGAACTGCAAAATCTGTCAAACTCATTTTATGAGAGCATATAACCTTTATACCAAAACTGGGTAAGAATAATTCAAGAAAAACAATTTTAATTCTTAGTTTAGTTTCACTTATGAACATAGATTTGGACAGATAGCTTTCTAAACCTTCCATGTAACATTATCCCGGTATTTCATTTTATTACACTCCTGGGTTAGTTCCAGTTTTTCTGGTATGCCATATCTTCCTGTTTCTTGGTTTTCATTGTCTTTTTGCTAGAGT
>NW_025796789.1:0-1536 GCF_021613505.1 Equus quagga | reverse complement strand
ACTCTAGCAAAAAGACAATGAAAACCAAGAAACAGGAAGATATGGCATACCAGAAAAACTGGAACTAACCCAGGAGTGTAATAAAATGAAATACCGGGATAATGTTACATGGAAGGTTTAGAAAGCTATCTGTCCAAATCTATGTTCATAAGTGAAACTAAACTAAGAATTAAAATTGTTTTTCTTGAATTATTCTTACCCAGTTTTGGTATAAAGGTTATATGCTCTCATAAAATGAGTTTGACAGATTTTGCAGTTCTTATATTTTCTGGAACAATTTGTAAAAAATAGAGATTCCTTGAAAGTAGTTAAAACTCATCTGGGTCTTTTTTTGGGGACTGGGGTAGGATGAGTTTTGATTAACATTCCCATGTTTAAAAAAATGGTTATTCATCAGTTCAAGTTTTCTATTTTTTCTTGGCCTATTTATTTACTTATAGTTTCTAGACATAAGCAATTTTTCTTAGGATTAAAAAAGTTGACATCTAACTTACATACTGTAAAATTCAACCTTTTTTGGTGTACAATTATTTTGAGTTTTAAAAAATATATGCATTCATATAACTATCACCACAATCAAGATATAGAACAGTTGCATCACCCCCAAAATTCCCATGTGCTGCTCCTTTGTAGTCAACCCATCCTCCTGTTTCTAGATCCTAGCAATCACTGATCTGTTTTCTCTCCCTAAAGTTTTGCTTCTTCAGAATGTTGTGCAAACAGAATCAGTAGCCTTTTAAATCTGGTTTGTTTCACCCAACATGATGCAAAATTGATGCCTTTAAGAGTCATCCATTTTATTGAGTGTATCAATTGTTTATTTCTTTTTATTGCTGAGTAGTATTCTATTGTCTGGATATATTTACCAATTCTTTATCCATTAACCAGTTGAAGGACATTTTGATTGTTTTCAGTTTTTGGCAATTATGAAAAAAGTCACTTTAAAGATTTGCACACTGGCTTTTCTGTGAACATAGGTTTTGTTTGAGTTAAAACCTAGGAGTAGAATTGCAGAAACATACACTTACCTTTATAAGAAACTGTCAAACTGTTTTCCAAAGTGAGCTGGGTCATTTTGCATTTTCACCAACAATGTATGACAATTCCAGTTGTTCCACATCCTCACCAACACTTGGTACTGTTATTTTTATTTTAGCTGTTCTAATCGGTATGTAGTGATATCTCATTGTGATTTTGATTTGCATTTTCCCAATGACTAATGATGTTGAACATCTTTGCATGTGCTTACTTGCCATCTGTATATCTTCTTTGGTGAAGTGCCTGTTCAAGTCTTTTGCCCATTTTTTAAATGGGGTTGGTTTTTTTTCATTGTTGTGTTTTGAGATATATATATATCTACTATTCAAGGTGGAATTCTATACCTGGACACTTTGTCCCTCCAGTGTGAAGGAAAAAGAAACATTTTCAGTCAGGCAATTACTCAGAAACTTTACTTTCCCCTCTTGTCTAGAAAGTTACTTGTGGTTTTACTCTAGCAAAAAGACAATGAAAACCAAGAAACAGGAAGATATGGCA
>NW_025796788.1:0-9794 GCF_021613505.1 Equus quagga | reverse complement strand
GTCATTGGGATTCTGATTGGGATGGCGTTGAATCTGTAGATTGCTTTAGGTAGAATGGACATTTTAACTATGTTTATTCTTCCAATCCATGTTCATGGAATGTCTTTCCATCTCTTTATGTCGTCATCAGTTTCTTTCAAGAAAGTCTTGTAGTTTTCATTGTATAAATCTTTCACTTCCTTGGTTAAATTTATCCCAATGTATTTTATTCTTTTCATTGCGATCATGAATGGGATTGAGTTCTTGAGTTCTTTTTCTGTTAGTTTATTGTTAGTGTATAGAAATGCTACTGATTTATGTATGTTGATTTTATACCCTGCAACTTTGCTGTAGCTGTTGATTGTTTCTAATAGTTTTCCTATGGATTCTTTGGGGTTTTCTATATATAAGATCATGTCGTCTGCAAACAGTGAGAGTTTTACTTCTTCATTGCCTATTTGGATTCCTTTTATTTCTTTTTCCTGCCGAATTGCTCTGGCCAACACCTCCAGTACTATGCTGAATAGGAGTGGTGAAAGTGGGCACCCTTCTCTTGTTCCTGTTCTCAGAGGGATGGCTTTCAGTTTTTGTCTGTTGAGTATGATCTTGGCTGTGGGTTTGTCATATATTTATTATGTTGAGGTACTTTCCTTCTATACCCATTTTATTGAGGGTTTTTATCATAAATGGGTGTTGGATCTTGTCGAATGCTTTCTCTGCATCTATTGAGATCATGTGGTTTTTGTTTCTCATTTTGTTAATGTAGTGTATCACGTTGATTGACTTGCGGATGTTGAACCATCCCTGTGTCCCTGGTATAAATCCCACTTGATCATGGTGTATAATCTTTTTGATGTATTGCTGTATTCGGTTTGCTAGAACTATGTTCATCAGTGATATTGGCCTGTAGTTTTCCTTCTTTGTGTTGTCCTTGTCAGGTTTGGGGATCAGAGTGATGTTGGCTTCATAGAATGTGTTAGGGAGTGCTCCATCTTGCTCAATTTTCTGAAATAGTTTGAGAAGGATAGGTATTAAATCTTCTTTGAATGTTTGATAGAATTCTCCAGAGAAGCCATCTGGTCCTGGACTCTTATTTGTGGGGAGGTTTTTGATTACTGTTTCTATTTCTTTACTTGTGATTGGTCTATCCAGATTCTCTATTTCTTCCTGATTCAGTTTGGGGAGGTTGTAAGAGTCTAGGAATTTGTCCATTTCTTCTAGGTTGTTCAATTTGTTGGCATATAGTTTTTCATAGTATTCTCTTATGATCCCTTGTACTTCTTCGGTATTTGTTGTGATTTCTCCTCTCTCATTCCTAATCTTATTTATTTGAGATTTCTCTCTTCTTTTCTTAGTGAGTCTGGCTAAGGGTTTGTCGATTTTGTTAATCTTTTTGAAGAACCAACTCTTTGTTTCATTGATCCTTTGTACTGTCTTTTTTGTTTCAATATCGTATATTTCTGCTCTAATTTTTATTATTTCCCCCCTTCTACTGACTTTGGGCTTTGTTTGTTCTTCTTTTTCTAATTCTGTTAGGTGTCATTTGAGGTTGCTTATATGAGATTTTTCTTGTTTAGTGAGGTGAGCCTGTATTGCAGTGAATTTCCCTCTTAGGACTGCTTTTGCTGCATCCCAAATGAGTTGGTATGGTGTATTTTCATTTTCATTTGTCTCCAGATAGTATTTGATTTCTTCTTTAATTTCTTCAATAATCCATTGTTTGTTCAGTAGCGTGTTGTTTAGTCTCGACGTTTTTGCACCTTTCCCTGCTTTATTCTTGTAGTTGATTTCTAGTTTCATAGCATTATGATCAGAAAAGATGCTTGATATTATTTCAACCCTCTTGAACTTATTGATGCTTGCTTTGTTTCCCAAGATATGGTCTATCCTTGAGAATGTGCCATGCGCGCTTGAGAAGAATGTGTAATCTGCTGTTTTTGGATGAAGTGTCCTATATATATCTATTAGGTCCATCTGATCTAATTTTTCATTTAATTCTATAATTTCCTTGTTGATTTTCTGTCTGGATGATCTATCCATTGGTGTTAATGGGGTGTTGAGGTCCCCTACTATTATTGTATTGTTGTTGATGTCTTCTTTTAGTTCTGTTAAGAGTTGCTTTACAAATTTTGGTGCTCCTGTGTTGGGTGCATATATATTTATAAGTGTTATGTCTTCTTGGTGGAGAGTCCCTTTTATCATTAAATACTGTCCCTCTTTGTCTTTCTTTGTCTGTTTTGCTTTGAAGTCTACTTTGTCTGATATTAGTATAGTGACACCTGCTTTCTTTTGTTCATTATTAGCTTGTCTTCCATCCTTTCACTCTGAGTCTGTGTTTGTCTTTGGGGCTGAGGTGTGTTTCCTGGAGGCAGCATATTGTTGGGTCTTGTTCTTTGATTCATCTTGCCACTCTGTGTCTTTTGATTGGAGAGTTCAATCTATTTACATTTAAAGTGATTATTGAAATGTGGGGGCCTACTGCTGCCATTTTATCTCTTGTTTTCCGGTTCTCTTGCATTTCCTTTGTTTCTCGTCCCATGGTTTTTGGATTACTGATTCAGGTATGTAAATTTCTGTATTGGGTGTCTTCTTATTTGTAATTTGTGTCTTTATTCTTGTTATTTGTTTACTGGTTACCATATGGTTAGTATAAAACATCTCAGAGATGTGATAGTCCATTTTCTGATAGCCTCTTATTTCCTTAAATTAAAACCTTCTATCCCTTTTCTCTTGCCCTTCTAGGTTGTTATTGTCAGATTTTTTTTCCCCCCTTCTTTCTTGTGTTGTGAGTTTGTGGTTAAAATGACAGGGTTATATTTATTCTTGGTGTTTCCCTTCCTTTTATCTTTAATGTTTTATTTAACTTTTGCTAACCTGTTCTGATGGAGAGCTGCTACTTTCTGTCATTGTCCTTCTACTTATCTCCTTTGCTCTTGGTTTTCTAACCCCTTTCCTTTTTTTGATTTTTCAGGAATGAGGGTTTTCCTGAGCATTTCTTGAAGAGGAGGTTTTGTGGCAATGAACTCCCTTAATTTTTGTTTATCTGGGAAAGTTTTTATTTCTCCATCGTATTTGAAGGATATTTCGCTGGGTAGAGTATTCTTGGCTTCAGGTTTTTGTCCTTCAGAGTTTTGAATATATCATTCCACTCTCTTCTAGCCTGTAAAGTTTCTGCTGAGACATCTGCTCATAACCTTATGGGGGTTCCTTTGTATGTTATTTTCTTCTGCCTGGCTGCCCTTAGTATTCTCTCCTTGTCATTGACTTTTGCTAGCTTCACTACTATATGCCTTGGGGTTGGTCGTCTTGCATTGATAAAGTTTGGAAATCTATTGGCTTCTGTCACATAAAGTTCCGTCTCTCTCCCCAGGTTTGGGAAGTTCTCAGCCATTATTTCTTTTAACAGGCTTTCTGCCCGCTTCTCCTTGTCTTCTCCCTCTGGTATACCTATAATCCTTACGTCGCATCTCCTAATTGAGTCAGATAATTCTCAGAGAGTTTCTTCATTTCTTTTTAGTCTTAGTTCTCTCTCCTCCTCTGCCTGCAGCATTTCTATATTCCTATCTTCCAAATTGCTAATTCTGTCCTCCATATTATCGGCCCTGCAGTTCAGTGCATCTAGATTTTTCTTAATCTCCTCTGTTGTGTTCTTCATTTCCAGTATTTCTGTTTGGGTCTTCTTTATAGTATCAAACTCTTTTGTGTCATAGCTCCTGAAATCGTTGAGTTGTCTATCTGAGTTCTCTTTTAACTCATTGAGTTTTTTAATGATGGCTGTTTTGAAGTCATCGTCATTTAGGTTATATATTTCATTGTCTTTGGGATTGTTTTCTGGGTATTTGTCATCTTCCTTCTGTTCTGGAGATTTAATATATTTTTTCATATTGCTTGATGGTGTAGATTTGTGCCTCCGCATAGAGATAGAGTTTAGTTACTGCTTCCACTTGTTTCTACTGGTGTGGTGGGGGAACAGCTGTTTATACTGCACCGACCAGGAACCCTATCAGCTGTTGCTAACTGGGCCTGGGCCCCTCCTCGTAGTCACAGTGGTCCTGTGGGGTCCCTCTTCAGCTGTGGGGGCTGTGACAAGGGGGCTTCAGGCTGCTGGTGCCTACTGTTGCAGACCACCTAGACGTGCTCCCTCCTTAGGGTCTGCAGCGGTGTTATGGGCTTTCCCAGTGGCCAGGGGCAGGATCACTTATATTTGCAGCTCTGTCACTGTCGGCGCCCACAAAATCTTACTTGTCCGCTATAGGTCACAGCAGAGGTATGGGCATCTTCTGCAGTCTGTGGTTAGCTCACCTAGCTATGCTACTTTTGTCCCAGGGTCTTCCAGCCTTGTGGTTGCCGGGCAGGGGCTCTCTACTAGTGCTGTGCAGAGGCTTTCACTGAGGCTGCTGTGAGACTGTAGGGTTTCCCCCTGGGCCATGGAGCCGGGCCGCTGGAACTCCACCCAGCCCCAGTCCTCTCCCCTAGGATCTTGGGGAGCCCCTTGCCCTGTCTGGAGGACAGCCAGAGACCGTGAGTTCAGTGGCGGCTGGCCGGCTGCTGCCCTGCCTGGGATTCTCCTCTTCGGGACCCTCCCGGCGTTCTGAATGCTGGGCGGAGCCTCTCCACTAATGGCAAGTAAAGGCTTTCCGTGCTGCCACAACGGAACCCAGGAGTTTCACCCTGGACCACGGAGCCAGCCACTGGAACTCCACCCAGCACCAGTCCTCTCCCAGGAGATCTCCGGTAGCCCCGTGCCCCGACTGGGCGACAGCCGCAGTCTGTGAGACTGGCAGCGGCAGCTGGCGGGCTGCTGCCCCGTTTGGGATTTTCTCCGGGAGCCTCCCGGCATTGTGGATGCTGGGTGGGGCCTCTCCACTAATGACAGGTAGAGGCTTTGCCTGCTGCCAGGACGGAACCCTGGAGTTTCCTCCTGGGCCGCGGAGCCGGCCGCTGGAACTTCACCCAACCCCAGTCCTCTCCCAGGAGATCTCCAGTAGCCCCGTTCCCTGACCGGGCGACAGCCGCAGTCTGTGAGACCAGCGGCGGCAGCTGGCGGGCTGCTGCCCCATTCAGGATTCTCTCCGGGAGCCTACCGGCGTTGTGGATGCTAGGCGGGGCCTCTCCCTAATGGGGAGTAGAGGTTTTCCCTGCCGCCTCTGGTGTGGCATTCTGGAGTTTCCCCCTGGGCTTAGGTGTAATCTCGGTGGGCTTGGGTAGGGCTGTGGTCACCTGTTTCCACTATTGCTCCTCTGGTGTGTGCACCCTCCTGCCCTTGGTGTGTGGTGATGTTTTGGGGGTGTCCTCTGGAAGAAAGCTGCTTGCAGGTACTAGGCTGTTTGGGGGTCGGGGTCGGAGAGTTTTCACCTATCTCCTCCTCCTCCCGGGGGGAAGTCCGTCCACCTTCCGATGTATAGCATCACGGGTCTCTCAGGCGTCCTGAGATGCTATATGGATATCCTTTGTTAAGCGATGAATGTCCAGTTAGTTGTAGATTCGAAGGGGTAGAGACAAAGAAGACTACTCACGCCACCATCTTGGTGACCTATCCTGCCTCTCTCGTATTTAACCTTACGCCTATATCCTTTTGTGCTTCACATCCCTAACACAGGAGGATTTAATATCACTGAATGGTCAGGAATCTAAACATGATGAATATGAACTGGTGGAAAGAAATTATTTTATTGAACTTGCTCTTATTCGGTCATTAATTCACTCATCAGATATTTACTGATCACCTCCTACTGTCTAGTTCTGTTATATTATAGGCACTGGAGATACAGTAGTGAGCAAAACATCCTAAGTCTGTACCATTATGGAGTTTACATTCTAGTTGGGGAGTTAGGCTATAAATTAAAATATAATACTTCATGAGGTTGTAAGTGCTGTGGAGAAAAATAAGGTCAGGGAGATAAACACTACTGGTAAAAGGGTGAGATAGTGATGTTTTATAAAGGGTAATCAAGGAAATCCTCTCTCATAAGGTGATATTTGAGCAGAGACCAAAAGGAAGAGGAAGTGAGTCATTTATATATCTGGGGAAGAACATTCCAAGCTTCAAGTACAATGACACGTTCAAAGGTACTCGGCATGTTTAAGAAATAGTAAGGAGTTCAGTAAAGTTAGAGTGGAATGAGGGAAGGGGCAAGTGATAGGAATTGAGCTCACAGAGGGATAATTCTAGGGAACAAACGTCTAAGTCCATGTAGGCTATAGCAAGGATTTGGGCTTTTATTCCAAGTAAGATAGGAAGCTGTTGGAAGGTTTTAATCAGAGATTTGACATGATCTGATTTAAGATTTAAAGAAATCACTGGTGGCTCTGTAAAAAATAGACTGTAGAGGGTAAGGGTGGAAGCAAGAAGACCTGTTAAGAGTTAATTGTTAAAACGGCGGGGGGATAATAAAACAATCTTTCATTTAAGAAATGCTGGACTACCAAAATTAAAATGGAGATCTAGCAAAAAATCAAATCAGTCACTATGGAGCACTCATCATATGAGAATTACAGTGGTGTATAAAACACTCCTTTATGAAGTTTACTTTTATAATGGAAATTTGTAAGTTGATGGAACTGATTAGTTTAGCTTGCTCTTTGAAGGATGAAATGTCCTCTTATAAAATACTTAGTTAATTTCATAATAAAGGTAAGAATTGGTAGCAACAGTGATTTTAAAATCAGTTATCTGTGCAGTATTGCCGTGAATCTACACACATTTTAAATATATTCACATATTTTGTATATCACAATAAAGTCTTTTAACTTTGTTATTCATTTTTCATGTTTCATTATTTTATCTTTTATGGCAGAATTGCCTTACGGCAAATTAGTTATCCAGCAAAGATGTCTATGGCGAAAATACCAGACACAGATTTTGGAATGTCCTGAGTTGAGTATAGGTTAGTAGCATTGATTCTTTAAAACTAATTGAAATATTTTGAGGGAGCGCCAAATTTTTCAAATATATTGGTTAAAACTATAGATAATTTTTTTTTCTCCTCCTTCTTCTCCCCAAAGCCCCCCAGTATATAGTTGTATATTTTAGTTGTGGGTCCTTCTAGTTGTGGTATGAGGGATGCTGCTTCAGCATGGCCTGATGAGCCGTGCCATGTCCACGCCCAGGATCTGAATCGGCGAAACCCTGGGCCGCTGAAGCAGAGCACGTGAACTTAACCACTTAGCCACAGGGCTGGCCCCTATAGATAAATTTTTTAAATCATAGAAAATGGATCAAGTTTTTATGTCAGTGATTTGTGCATAATAATAGTTTCACAAAGCAAATTCCTCTTAAAAAGGATTATTAGCTATTTCTTCATACAGTCCTTCCCACAGTGCTTTCCATATAGAAAGAACTTCCATTTATACTAGGCAGCATAAGGTAGTAGAAAAAATAGAAACTTTGGAATCTCAGCTCTGCTATTTTATTGGTGTATAGCAAAATACTACTCTCTTTAGCTTTAGATTTCTGCAAAATGGAGATATTAATATCTTCCTCTCAAGTTACTTTGAGGATTAAAATGAGAAAATATGTAAAGATTCTGACAAAGGAAAGACTCAGTATTAGCTCCTGTCTTGCCTTACTTGACTTGATTACTTCATACTCTTCATAAATTATTGTTACAGCATTAGTTGTTAGCTCTGGCTGCATGTTAGAATCATCCAGAGATCTTTGAATGAAACACTAAAGGGTGAGCCCCAAGCATCTGGTGTGTTTTTTGTTTTAAGTTTCCCAGGTAATTCTGATGCAATATAGGTATTGAGAACCACTCGTTTAGAGGGAAGGAGTTGACACATAACCTTTCAAGAAAGCTTTCCTGAAGTATTTCTTTCTAATTACTTTCAAAGGTAAAAATGAGGGGGTGGCGGGGAACGTGTGGGGCTATTTTAACCTATTTACTCTTCTGTGTCTAATATATTTAACTTTTTAGATAATAGAGGCTTGTTGCTTTCTTTAAGTGTATGTTTTTTCTGACTAATGGATCTACCAGTTAATCTCTGGTCTCTTTTTTTTTTTCTGGATGTAACAAACAATTTTAATAAGGTTACAGGATACAAGATCAACATACAAAAATTAATTGCATTTCTATATACTACCAACGAACAATAGAAAATGAAATTAAGAGAATAACTCCATTTACAATAGCATCAAAAACAAAACCTTTTATATGAAACACCCATATAGGTAAATCCATATGGATGGAAAGTAGATTGGAGGTTGCCACAGGGTAGGGGCATGGAGAATGACTGCTAACGGGTATATGGTTTCTTTTTGGGTTGAAGAAAATATTCTGGAATTAGATAGTGGTGATGGTTCCGCAACTTTGTGAATATACTAAAAACCAATGAATTATACACTTTAAAAATGTGGGTGTTGGGGCTGGCCCCGTGGTCGAGTGGTTAAGTTAGCGCGCTCTGCTGCAGGCGGCCCAGTGTTTTGTTGGTTCGAATCCTGGGCGCGGACATGCCACAGCTCATCAAACCACGCTGAAGCAGCGTCCCACATACCACAACTAGAAGGACCCACAAGGAAGAATATACAACTATGTACCAGAGGGGCTTTGGGGAGAAAAAGGAAAAAATAAAATCTTTAAAAAAAAAAAAAAATGTGGGTGTTATAGTGTGTGAATTATATCTCATTTTTTTTTATTGATAGGTTACAATCTTGTGTGATTTCAGTTGTATGTTAATGTTTGTCATTCGTGTTGTAGGTGCACCATTTCGCCCTTTGTGCCCCACCCCCCACCCCACCTTTCCCCTGGTAGCCACTAATCTGTTCTCTTTGTCCACATTTTTAAATTCCTCATATGAGTGGAGTCATACACAGATTATCCTTCTCTAACTGGCTTATTTCACTTAACACAATTCCCTCAAGGTCCATCCATGTTGCAAATGGGATGATTTTGTTCTGTTTTGCAGCTGAGTAGTATTCCATTATATATATATACCAGAACTTCTTTATACATTCATCTGTTGATGGGCACTTAGGTTGCTTCCATGTCTTGGCTATTGTAAATAATGCTGCAGTGAACATTGGGGTACATAGGACTTTTGGGATTGCTGACTTCAAGCTCTTTGGATAAATACCCAGTAGTGGGATGGCTGGATCGTATGGTAGTTCTATTTTTAATTTTTTGAGGAGTCTCCATACTGTTTTCCGTAGTGGCTGCACTAGTTTGCATTCCCATCAGCAGTGTATGAGGGTTCCATTCTCTCCACAACCTCTCCAACATTTGTTACTATTAGATTTAGATATTTTTGTCATTCTAATGGGTGTAAGGTGATAGTGTAGTTTTGATTTGCATTTCCCTGATGATCAGCGATGATGAGCATCTTTTCATGTGCCTATTGGCCATCCGTATATCTTCTTTGGAGAAATGTCTGTTCATGTCTCCAGCCCATTTTTTGATCGAGTTGTTCAATTTTTTGTTGTTGAGTTGTGAGAGTTCTTTATATATTAGGGATATTAAGCCTTTGTCAGATATATGACTTGCAAATATTTTTTCCCAGTTAGTGGGTTGTTTTTTTGTTTCAATCCTGTTTTCATTTGCCTTGAAGAAGCTGTTTAGTCTGATGAAGTCCCATTTGTTTATTCTTTCTGTTGTTTCCCTTCTCTGAGAAGACATGGTGTCCGAAAAGGTCCTTTTAATAGTGATGCCAAAGACTGTACTGCCTACATTTTCTTCTAGAAGCCTTATGGTTTCAGGTCTCACCTTTAGGTCTTTGATCCATTTTGAGTTTATTTTGGTGAATGGTGAAAAAGAATGGTCAATTTTCATTCTTTTACATGTGGCTTTCCAGTTTTCCCAGCACCATTTGTTGAAAAGACT
>NW_025796787.1:0-2507 GCF_021613505.1 Equus quagga | reverse complement strand
AGACTGTAAAAACGTTACAGCATACGATTCGTGTGGTGACTAGACTAGACTTCTTGAGCGTTAGGACCTTGTCTGGTTTACATTTCCATCCTCAGGCCCTCCCTCAAGTCTTGTACGCAGTAGGCACTTAGTAAGTGTTTGAATGAATGGTGGTGCGAGCACCCATGGGATCCGTGCAGGGCGGATAAAGCTGCTGTGTCAGCTGGTAACTTCTCTAAATCAAGCGCTGCTTGATTTGGGGGAAGTTTTGTAGGGCATTTCTCCTTTTTGGTGGTATTTTCCCACTTAATGCTGATTATAGAAAGAAATGTTACAAAGTAGGCTTTTGAAAATTTTATCCTCTTTTTAAAGATGAACACTTCTTTTTTTTCTTGCAGCTCGGAAAAACAACCATCATTTTGAATCTGATGTTGAAGAGGATAAAGCGCTGATTTATCAGTTCCATCCAGTTTATACTGGAAATATTTCTATGTTTCAGCAAGCTTATATATTTGACTGAAAGCCTTCAATGTATTACCAGAGGAATTTTGAATAATTCCATGATTAAACTGTTCTAATAACTTGCCTCTCATGGCGATAACAGAAAGCCGCAGAGATTCCTTTTCTGTGATGTTACTGGCTCTGATCTTCATTCGTTACATTTGACTATATAACATTTGGTAATTAACCAATGAGACAGGTAAATAATCATAGTGTGTTTTGTGGAAAAGCTTTGTTTATTCTGAAGATTAGAACAAAATAAACTTACTGAAAATACAAATATTTTAGTTTTTCTAATTGATTGGTTCTAGGAATAAACACCACCCCCTACCCATCCACCCCATCCTCGCTAAAGACTCTTTTTAAATCCTCCCTCTAGTTCACTGTGATGTGTCCCTCTGTCCAAGGACGCTCAGGAGTATGTACTGTGTGTATGTGTGTGTGTGTCTTTCCTTTCTGCTGTGTTAGCTCCGCAGTTCAAGTAATGTATGTAATGACTCTGAGAGGCGAGGCCGTTTGAAAACTTCAGCAAGCCTTGTTTGCATTCTCTCTGCAAGCTTGCCCTAAATTCTTATCAACCCTCCTGCCCACACTTGCAAGTAAAGTACTCCCTCCTGAGTTCTCTCGGAATTGTGCTCAGTTGAATGGGTAGTTTCGTGACAAAAACCCCAAATTAAAAGAAAAAAAGTTCTCCCATGTGCAGTATGAGTCCCAAGAAGCATTTTCTTGTCGTGTGTGTAGGAGTCAACGAGAACAGCACTAGGCAGAGCAAAGTTCCTTGCAGTATTATCACAGGGCAAGGTTACTTATTTGGTCTTTATTTTGCGATAGCCTTTATAAATACCATAAAAGCCTGTATTTACTTTATTTTGATTGTAGGGTAAAGTGTGAGCCTTCAGTCCCTCATGTCCAGACTCTAGCCATGCCAACCTCTTTGTGCCTCCTTGTTTTTCTTGTTTCTGCCTTAGCTGTGGAAAATGCCTCACTTCTCCATCTGCCTCAGCTTTGCCAGTTTCTCCATCTTCTTTACTCTTGAAACATCTAATGAAGATAGACTGTAAAAACGTTACAGCATACGATTCGTGTGGTGACTAGACTAGACTTCTTGAGCGTTAGGACCTTGTCTGGTTTACATTTCCATCCTCAGGCCCTCCCTCAAGTCTTGTACGCAGTAGGCACTTAGTAAGTGTTTGAATGAATGGTGGTGCGAGCACCCATGGGATCCGTGCAGGGCGGATAAAGCTGCTGTGTCAGCTGGTAACTTCTCTAAATCAAGCGCTGCTTGATTTGGGGGAAGTTTTGTAGGGCATTTCTCCTTTTTGGTGGTATTTTCCCACTTAATGCTGATTATAGAAAGAAATGTTACAAAGTAGGCTTTTGAAAATTTTATCCTCTTTTTAAAGATGAACACTTCTTTTTTTTCTTGCAGCTCGGAAAAACAACCATCATTTTGAATCTGATGTTGAAGAGGATAAAGCGCTGATTTATCAGTTCCATCCAGTTTATACTGGAAATATTTCTATGTTTCAGCAAGCTTATATATTTGACTGAAAGCCTTCAATGTATTACCAGAGGAATTTTGAATAATTCCATGATTAAACTGTTCTAATAACTTGCCTCTCATGGCGATAACAGAAAGCCGCAGAGATTCCTTTTCTGTGATGTTACTGGCTCTGATCTTCATTCGTTACATTTGACTATATAACATTTGGTAATTAACCAATGAGACAGGTAAATAATCATAGTGTGTTTTGTGGAAAAGCTTTGTTTATTCTGAAGATTAGAACAAAATAAACTTACTGAAAATACAAATATTTTAGTTTTTCTAATTGATTGGTTCTAGGAATAAACACCACCCCCTACCCATCCACCCCATCCTCGCTAAAGACTCTTTTTAAATCCTCCCTCTAGTTCACTGTGATGTGTCCCTCTGTCCAAGGACGCTCAGGAGTATGTACTGTGTGTATGTGTGTGTGTGTCTTTCCTTTCTGCTGTGTTAGCTCCGCAGTTCAAGTAATGTATGTAAT
>NW_025796786.1:0-2507 GCF_021613505.1 Equus quagga | reverse complement strand
ATTACATACATTACTTGAACTGCGGAGCTAACACAGCAGAAAGGAAAGACACACACACACATACACACAGTACATACTCCTGAGCGTCCTTGGACAGAGGGACACATCACAGTGAACTAGAGGGAGGATTTAAAAAGAGTCTTTAGCGAGGATGGGGTGGATGGGTAGGGGGTGGTGTTTATTCCTAGAACCAATCAATTAGAAAAACTAAAATATTTGTATTTTCAGTAAGTTTATTTTGTTCTAATCTTCAGAATAAACAAAGCTTTTCCACAAAACACACTATGATTATTTACCTGTCTCATTGGTTAATTACCAAATGTTATATAGTCAAATGTAACGAATGAAGATCAGAGCCAGTAACATCACAGAAAAGGAATCTCTGCGGCTTTCTGTTATCGCCATGAGAGGCAAGTTATTAGAACAGTTTAATCATGGAATTATTCAAAATTCCTCTGGTAATACATTGAAGGCTTTCAGTCAAATATATAAGCTTGCTGAAACATAGAAATATTTCCAGTATAAACTGGATGGAACTGATAAATCAGCGCTTTATCCTCTTCAACATCAGATTCAAAATGATGGTTGTTTTTCCGAGCTGCAAGAAAAAAAAGAAGTGTTCATCTTTAAAAAGAGGATAAAATTTTCAAAAGCCTACTTTGTAACATTTCTTTCTATAATCAGCATTAAGTGGGAAAATACCACCAAAAAGGAGAAATGCCCTACAAAACTTCCCCCAAATCAAGCAGCGCTTGATTTAGAGAAGTTACCAGCTGACACAGCAGCTTTATCCGCCCTGCACGGATCCCATGGGTGCTCGCACCACCATTCATTCAAACACTTACTAAGTGCCTACTGCGTACAAGACTTGAGGGAGGGCCTGAGGATGGAAATGTAAACCAGACAAGGTCCTAACGCTCAAGAAGTCTAGTCTAGTCACCACACGAATCGTATGCTGTAACGTTTTTACAGTCTATCTTCATTAGATGTTTCAAGAGTAAAGAAGATGGAGAAACTGGCAAAGCTGAGGCAGATGGAGAAGTGAGGCATTTTCCACAGCTAAGGCAGAAACAAGAAAAACAAGGAGGCACAAAGAGGTTGGCATGGCTAGAGTCTGGACATGAGGGACTGAAGGCTCACACTTTACCCTACAATCAAAATAAAGTAAATACAGGCTTTTATGGTATTTATAAAGGCTATCGCAAAATAAAGACCAAATAAGTAACCTTGCCCTGTGATAATACTGCAAGGAACTTTGCTCTGCCTAGTGCTGTTCTCGTTGACTCCTACACACACGACAAGAAAATGCTTCTTGGGACTCATACTGCACATGGGAGAACTTTTTTTCTTTTAATTTGGGGTTTTTGTCACGAAACTACCCATTCAACTGAGCACAATTCCGAGAGAACTCAGGAGGGAGTACTTTACTTGCAAGTGTGGGCAGGAGGGTTGATAAGAATTTAGGGCAAGCTTGCAGAGAGAATGCAAACAAGGCTTGCTGAAGTTTTCAAACGGCCTCGCCTCTCAGAGTCATTACATACATTACTTGAACTGCGGAGCTAACACAGCAGAAAGGAAAGACACACACACACATACACACAGTACATACTCCTGAGCGTCCTTGGACAGAGGGACACATCACAGTGAACTAGAGGGAGGATTTAAAAAGAGTCTTTAGCGAGGATGGGGTGGATGGGTAGGGGGTGGTGTTTATTCCTAGAACCAATCAATTAGAAAAACTAAAATATTTGTATTTTCAGTAAGTTTATTTTGTTCTAATCTTCAGAATAAACAAAGCTTTTCCACAAAACACACTATGATTATTTACCTGTCTCATTGGTTAATTACCAAATGTTATATAGTCAAATGTAACGAATGAAGATCAGAGCCAGTAACATCACAGAAAAGGAATCTCTGCGGCTTTCTGTTATCGCCATGAGAGGCAAGTTATTAGAACAGTTTAATCATGGAATTATTCAAAATTCCTCTGGTAATACATTGAAGGCTTTCAGTCAAATATATAAGCTTGCTGAAACATAGAAATATTTCCAGTATAAACTGGATGGAACTGATAAATCAGCGCTTTATCCTCTTCAACATCAGATTCAAAATGATGGTTGTTTTTCCGAGCTGCAAGAAAAAAAAGAAGTGTTCATCTTTAAAAAGAGGATAAAATTTTCAAAAGCCTACTTTGTAACATTTCTTTCTATAATCAGCATTAAGTGGGAAAATACCACCAAAAAGGAGAAATGCCCTACAAAACTTCCCCCAAATCAAGCAGCGCTTGATTTAGAGAAGTTACCAGCTGACACAGCAGCTTTATCCGCCCTGCACGGATCCCATGGGTGCTCGCACCACCATTCATTCAAACACTTACTAAGTGCCTACTGCGTACAAGACTTGAGGGAGGGCCTGAGGATGGAAATGTAAACCAGACAAGGTCCTAACGCTCAAGAAGTCTAGTCTAGTCACCACACGAATCGTATGCTGTAACGTTTTTACAGTCT
>NW_025796785.1:0-6333 GCF_021613505.1 Equus quagga | reverse complement strand
CTGACCAGGAGTTCAACCAGTCATTTAGAGATAGGGGAGGGTCAGACATGGACTTAATTTGGTGGCTCATATCAGATAGGAAGCCGGAGATATTTTGATGGTAGTCAGGAATATAGACACAACATTCAGTTTTTATAATGGCACAGGTGCCCCCCTGTGCTGCTGTCAAGACATCCAGTGCCATTCGGTTTTGGAGGACTGCCTTATACATTTGGGACACTTCTAAATCAAGCAGCAAAAGGCTATGTTGTGTATCATTTTAATGCTTTCATAGTAAATTTGTTTAGAGCTTCCATGGGCCAGATGACACTTTCGATTCCTAACTGGGGAAGGAAAATTGAGGCAACGTGGTCATACCAGTGGAAGACAGAGCAGGTCCAGCGCTGTTGCAGGTTGGGTCGGTTAGCAGGGGGAGATATACTAAATGCAGTTCTACCTTGCATCCAGACAAAACCTAGAGTGCATCGTCCAATCCATCCAGGTGGCAGCCAAGGCCATAAGTTGGAGCCACATAGCCACTGAGTGCCATTAGGGGCTAACCAACGTGTGCTTGGTCGTCTATCCCAGTCAGTCCCAAACCAATCAGTATTTTTTTAAGCTTATGATATGAGAACACATATTATGGGGAATTTGTCCCATAGGTCGGGTGCTATTAGGCCACATATCACAGGTGTGATTGGTTTGTTCCCAACATATAGTGGCCTTTTGACTGAGTTGACCACTAGTAGGGGTGAGCCAAATATATTCGTCCCAAATTTGATATAGTCCATCCTGTGTGTATCGATAAGCTGGGGACTTTACCTTTGGAACTTGTTGTTCATGATCCACCTGTGACAAGGCAACACTAGTTAGTGTTTGGGCAGTAGTATTGAAGGAAAAGGTTTAATTGTGGCCAGGGAACTCCCAGGTATCAGAGATGGATGGCCACAAGGAAACATTATGATTAGTAACAGATGAATCTTGCAGAAGAGAAGAGCTAGAATCTAATATCCATGAATGTGTACTATACCTTCTACTGAAACATAATTTTTTCTCTCTAAAATCACCCTCATTTTTATAAAAGATAGCCAAATTAAGATGAACTGGTCTGCCAATTATTTACATAAGTGCAGCAAGAATACCAATTGATTATACAGGCTTTTTTAAATCTGCTTTGCTGGAATTTTTTTTTTTTTATGAGGAATCTCAGATTGAACTGTAAAGGCCTCTTGAGGCCAGAAAAGCCAAGCCAAGGACTTGCCATCAGATTTTGCCTGCAGTACCTCCAGATTCGGGTGGACTTCTCTCTTCTCGAGGTCCCCCAAAACATTTTGAGGTTCCTTGCACCTGCCAGACAAGCAAGCTTCCTTACTTACCGGGTAAGATTGCCAGAATCTCTGTAAACAAGGTACCAGGCCCATGTTTCCAAGTGGCTTTAGTTCCAGAAAGTCCAATCTTTGTTCCTGAAAAGCTGTGTTGTCATATCTGAGCCTGTATATTTCTCTCAAATATGACATTCCAGTCAAAGCCTTGGTAAGATAACCAATGTGTCCTGTTATAAGGAGACCAAATTCTTATTGAACTTATGCAAATAACTATATTGCCACGAAATAACCGTACTCACAAAGAGTTTCCAAATTCTGGAGGGATCAGGTCGGGAGAAAAAGACAAATGTTTCAGTTTTGCTCATAAAGATGTGTTTCACTAAATTGCTGTAAGTCATAGTTAGCATAAGAGAAAAGAAAGAAAGATTTCCTTAAACATGAGAAAACAAAACATCAAAACTCAGCAATATTTCAAACAGAAGTCATAAAAAATTATAATCATCCTCATCAGTTCACACAGTCCTGTATAATCAGTTCTTGAGCTTAATCTTCTGTTAGCAGATCTATGAGCTTAGTTTCTGTTAGAATTCTGTAATTTCTTACCCAGTTCAGTTTTACAATCTGAAAGTTTATCAGAAACCTGTAGTTTAGAACCCTTGTGTCAGAATCCTTTCCAGGAATTTCTCTGGAGATATTTGCAAAAGCAAAAAGCATCAGAGTAAAACAGCAACTATCTGCAAATGGACAAAAGACTCAAAAGGGCAATTGACAAAGAAACTTGGCTATTTCTGTGACATATAACACTTTAAGATAATAACTGGCATTATGACTGATAACCAGAACAGATTAGAATTTTAGGAATGCTATATAATGTTAAGACACGTATATTAATAACATTCACCCACGTAATACCACATAAGAAAGTTTATCATCGCTTATTTGACAATGCTTCCCATGTAATTTAATAAACCAAATAAATCTAATTAATTTAGTATTTTCCTCCTTATAGGAAGAGAGCAAATTTCTCTGAGAAGTCTCAGGGGCCCTCTGAAAATCCTCAGAGAAATTCTTCCTCCATCTACCAGGTCAAAAGAAAGCCTTCATTCAGGACTTGAATATTTTTGAGGGAGAAGCTTGTCAAAAATATCAAAAGTTTTTAAAATGCGTGTTCAAATAGGAAACAACGCTCACTGTTAAACAATGCTCAGGCATCCATTCAAAGTGACAACAGAGACAGTCAAGAGCAAACAACATCGTCAAAAAATTTTAGAAGAGACCTCTTTCTTTCTGAATATAGGAAATTATTTTAACAAAACATAGATTTTCTGTCTTTTAGGTAGAGTTAGAGCAGGCCAAAAGTTCAAGAAAATTATGCTTTGAGAGAAAACCAAATTTTAATTTCTGTACCAGCTTATTTTTAACATTAAAACTCATTCACTTGGATTTACTCTAATCTTAGTCTACTTGACCAGGCATAAAACTCCTTTCAGAATTTCTCCTTCACAAACCTTCTACAACTTTCTTTTTGCCTTCAGAATTTGTCCCAAAGTCTTTCTTTTTTCCTTTCTAGTACTTTAGGACAATTTTCTCTTTCTTAACCCATCAAACAAAAATACTTCCATTCTTTATACCCTCTTTACTGAAAACATACATTTTAACTTTCCTTGAATACAGAGCTGTTTTCCTTATTAATTTCCAGTAGCTTTAATTATATAGGTTAATAAGAACTTTTAACCCTTAGCAGACCACAGTAAACACTAAAAAGGTAAGAAATTACGAATTGTCTTTTATACCAGCATTCTAAACACTTCATAATTTCTAGAAACATGCTGCTTTACAATAACAGACCCAAAGACTTTTAGCCTCTCTGCAATAAGAAGCCAAAAGTAGATAACTTAGATAAGTTTAGCTGTAATGCTTGTGTGCTATCCAATACAAAAATGACCCAGATGCTCAGATTTTTATCATTTAACTTAACTTGGCAAAACTCAAGATTGTTATCCAAACAATTTGGAAGCTGTTTTTTTTTTTTTTTTCAAGTATACAGACCATAAAACAGTTATTGTACCCACAAAAACTTCATGAGACATTAGACAAAACTGGTCATCATTTAAAGCTATTATTTTGCTGAGGAATTTAACAGACAATGTGAACTTATTTGACTAGTAAACCCAGGCTGCATGCCTGCATCACAGGCGAATACTGACAACTCTGACAGGAAGACTATTTTCAATCAAACCAACAAACTTAAACAAGCTGTCATTTACCAAAGGTTAATTCACGTCAAGTTAACTTGAAAGACATTGGATTAATTTCTACTACATTTAGAATTTATGTAAGCGCTTACTTGAAGCCAATTAAACAGAGCTCTTAATTTTGGTAACACCATCCGGAGGTAAAATATCACACATATAACGTACACATAGACACACGTACACAGAGACTGCACAGCTGTTGTTAGAGCTATTGTTTTTTACCAATATTTGTGGAGAAGATACTCAAGATGCTAGATTTTTTGCAAGGGTACGCTTATGGCTGTTTTTCCTCTCCCCTCCTCTTTCTTTCTTTCTTTCTTTTTTTTATTTTTTCCTTCAGTCTTAGGAATTAGTGATGGGCTAGATAGTAGTTCCTGGAGAGGGGAGATGATAATCCTTTTCGTGATAAAGGAACTAGGTGGAATCTGAACTGCCTCTAGAGCTGTATTTCCAGTCTTGCAAGGATTTTCTAAGGACAGTTGCTCTTGATTTCCCAGAAACTGGATTGTAACTCAGATTACATTCCAGGTTGATCTACCTGTCCAACTGCATCACAAAGGCACAGAGAAACCCCTCAAATTTTCTCCCAGATGGAGTTAGAACGCATCCACAGGGTGGGTCTCTGGGGATGCTTAGGAGCCTTCCCCGTGGCGGTAAAGCCAGTGTCTGACTGACAGCAGCTGGAGAAAGGGTGCAGAGGCCGATTGCGGGTGTGCAGAGGCCGATTGCGGGTGTTGACATAGTTATAAGATTTAGTCAAGTCCCGCTCAGCCTGGGCACTTTGTCTCTGAGCCAGCAAAGTTGAGGTAGGGAAGCAGGAGGCAAAGGCCTGGAACTGGCTGGAGGCTGGGGCTCCCAGAGCCAGGTTTGAGAGTTAAATCCCTGGCAAAAGGCTTATTTTTCCAATTTTACAGAAGGTCAAGGTTCTGCTCAGGTCTAGCCTGAACTTAACCTCTACTTGGTGACAACAGAAGAGATGATGAGCAAAACAGACAAAGAAAGGAAAGGAAGACATCAGACCTCACCCTCATGGCCTCTTCCAGAGGGTTATCAAGATAAGAGTCACACAACAGTTCCTGTACTGGGGCACACTACGCTAGCACGACAGTTCACAGAATAAATCACAGGTCTCCTACCCTCATAACCGACTCAGTAGGTGACTAAAATACTCAATGAGTCAACTGTCAAGAGAGGGCACCCCCCACTTAGGGTTGCTGGGGTGATCAGGCCCAGAAACCCAAAGTTGGGGCTCCCAGGGGTGGAGCCTTTTACTCTTTAAAGATTTCTTTGTTTCCCAGTCGCAAAGCTCAAAAGGAGATGAAAATGGCCATTGTAACTCCAAGAGAGACAAAAGAAACGGGTCCATTACCATGAAAAATCCCCCCTGAACCTAGGGCAGCGTCCTACCCGTTGTTCCTACTGTGGGGTTCCTATAGCAAGGGGTGATGGGGGCGTCCCCCGGCATTGCATCCCTTGTATACCTTCCCTGTTATGCCTGGCAGTAACAGGTGCCTGGTGCCTATTCTGCCTGACAGCATAGGCCTGGTGAATGGTCCCCGAGAGAAAAGGAGAAAGAAAAGGAGCCATTGCCTTGAAAATCCCCCCATTGGGGTTCCTGTAGCAAGGGATGATGGGGGCATCCCTTGAACATCTTCCCTATTCTGCCTGGCAGGAATAGGTGCCTGGTGAATGGTCCCAGAGAAAGGGAGCCATTACCTTGAAAATCCCCCCAATGGAGTTCCTGTAGCAAGGGATGATGGGGGCATCCCTTGAACATCTTCCCTATTCTGCCTGACAGTAATAGGTGCCTGGCGTATGGTCCCCAGGAGAGAAAAGGACGAAGACAGTGAGAAAGAGAAAGACAGTGAGGAATTTTCCGCCAGTCTGGGGGACATTCTACCCAATTGCATCCTGGAGCCATTCTCCCAAGAAGGGGTTCCCATACTCCACCAAAGGTTAGAGTTTGGTACTTCCCTTGAACTGGAGTCCCGAGTGGGACTTTCCTCGCAGTTCAGAGCGTGGTCAGGTGCCAGAGGGAGGGATCCCAATCCAACCTTAGGAAAAGAAACCTTCCACGGGAGTCTTGGAGATTGGCGGCCGTCCTAATGACTTAAGTGGCTGACCCGCGCCCACGTAAAATTTGTCTATTAGAGATAGACTCAGGAAGGAATGGATTAATTCATTCTCCATCACCCTGAGGCTTAAGGTACTGATTCTCTTCAAGCTGAATGCCAGAATTTGCCCCATAGAGTAGCCATGGGCAGCAAACGTGGATTCATACAGCCATCCAAGAAAGTTCCCGATGGAGCAGTGAATCTAGATCCATCCTTGAAAAAGAGCAGGAAGGAATGGATTAATTCATTCTCCATCACCCTGAGGCTTAAAGTACTGAATCTCTTCTAGCTGAATGCCACAATTTGCCCCATAGAGTAGCCATGGGCAGCAAACGTGGATTCATACAGCCGTCCGAGAAAGTTCCCGATGGAGCAGTGAATCTAGATCCATCCTTGAAAAAGAGAAAGGCACAAGGAAGAAAAGGGCACTTACCAGAACTCGAGCTCACAAGCCGATGAAGCAATTCCCCGTACGGGCCACCAGAAATGATGCGGGGTCGGTGAGCCAAGGAGTCGAAAGAAAGATTTCTTAGACTCAAGATCTGGCAGTAGTGCTCTTTTATTTAGAGAATAGTGTGGAATAGCATGGGGACAGGACCCATGGGCAGGCAGAGCTTCTGCTGCTGCCCCCGCTGGCATGGGGACAGGACCCATGGGCAG
>NW_025796784.1:0-6333 GCF_021613505.1 Equus quagga | reverse complement strand
CTGCCCATGGGTCCTGTCCCCATGCCAGCGGGGGCAGCAGCAGAAGCTCTGCCTGCCCATGGGTCCTGTCCCCATGCTATTCCACACTATTCTCTAAATAAAAGAGCACTACTGCCAGATCTTGAGTCTAAGAAATCTTTCTTTCGACTCCTTGGCTCACCGACCCCGCATCATTTCTGGTGGCCCGTACGGGGAATTGCTTCATCGGCTTGTGAGCTCGAGTTCTGGTAAGTGCCCTTTTCTTCCTTGTGCCTTTCTCTTTTTCAAGGATGGATCTAGATTCACTGCTCCATCGGGAACTTTCTCGGACGGCTGTATGAATCCACGTTTGCTGCCCATGGCTACTCTATGGGGCAAATTGTGGCATTCAGCTAGAAGAGATTCAGTACTTTAAGCCTCAGGGTGATGGAGAATGAATTAATCCATTCCTTCCTGCTCTTTTTCAAGGATGGATCTAGATTCACTGCTCCATCGGGAACTTTCTTGGATGGCTGTATGAATCCACGTTTGCTGCCCATGGCTACTCTATGGGGCAAATTCTGGCATTCAGCTTGAAGAGAATCAGTACCTTAAGCCTCAGGGTGATGGAGAATGAATTAATCCATTCCTTCCTGAGTCTATCTCTAATAGACAAATTTTACGTGGGCGCGGGTCAGCCACTTAAGTCATTAGGACGGCCGCCAATCTCCAAGACTCCCGTGGAAGGTTTCTTTTCCTAAGGTTGGATTGGGATCCCTCCCTCTGGCACCTGACCACGCTCTGAACTGCGAGGAAAGTCCCACTCGGGACTCCAGTTCAAGGGAAGTACCAAACTCTAACCTTTGGTGGAGTATGGGAACCCCTTCTTGGGAGAATGGCTCCAGGATGCAATTGGGTAGAATGTCCCCCAGACTGGCGGAAAATTCCTCACTGTCTTTCTCTTTCTCACTGTCTTCGTCCTTTTCTCTCCTGGGGACCATACGCCAGGCACCTATTACTGTCAGGCAGAATAGGGAAGATGTTCAAGGGATGCCCCCATCATCCCTTGCTACAGGAACTCCATTGGGGGGATTTTCAAGGTAATGGCTCCCTTTCTCTGGGACCATTCACCAGGCACCTATTCCTGCCAGGCAGAATAGGGAAGATGTTCAAGGGATGCCCCCATCATCCCTTGCTACAGGAACCCCAATGGGGGGATTTTCAAGGCAATGGCTCCTTTTCTTTCTCCTTTTCTCTCGGGGACCATTCACCAGGCCTATGCTGTCAGGCAGAATAGGCACCAGGCACCTGTTACTGCCAGGCATAACAGGGAAGGTATACAAGGGATGCAATGCCGGGGGACGCCCCCATCACCCCTTGCTATAGGAACCCCACAGTAGGAACAACGGGTAGGACGCTGCCCTAGGTTCAGGGGGGATTTTTCATGGTAATGGACCCGTTTCTTTTGTCTCTCTTGGAGTTACAATGGCCATTTTCATCTCCTTTTGAGCTTTGCGACTGGGAAACAAAGAAATCTTTAAAGAGTAAAAGGCTCCACCCCTGGGAGCCCCAACTTTGGGTTTCTGGGCCTGATCACCCCAGCAACCCTAAGTGGGGGGTGCCCTCTCTTGACAGTTGACTCATTGAGTATTTTAGTCACCTACTGAGTCGGTTATGAGGGTAGGAGACCTGTGATTTATTCTGTGAACTGTCGTGCTAGCGTAGTGTGCCCCAGTACAGGAACTGTTGTGTGACTCTTATCTTGATAACCCTCTGGAAGAGGCCATGAGGGTGAGGTCTGATGTCTTCCTTTCCTTTCTTTGTCTGTTTTGCTCATCATCTCTTCTGTTGTCACCAAGTAGAGGTTAAGTTCAGGCTAGACCTGAGCAGAACCTTGACCTTCTGTAAAATTGGAAAAATAAGCCTTTTGCCAGGGATTTAACTCTCAAACCTGGCTCTGGGAGCCCCAGCCTCCAGCCAGTTCCAGGCCTTTGCCTCCTGCTTCCCTACCTCAACTTTGCTGGCTCAGAGACAAAGTGCCCAGGCTGAGCGGGACTTGACTAAATCTTATAACTATGTCAACACCCGCAATCGGCCTCTGCACACCCGCAATCGGCCTCTGCACCCTTTCTCCAGCTGCTGTCAGTCAGACACTGGCTTTACCGCCACGGGGAAGGCTCCTAAGCATCCCCAGAGACCCACCCTGTGGATGCGTTCTAACTCCATCTGGGAGAAAATTTGAGGGGTTTCTCTGTGCCTTTGTGATGCAGTTGGACAGGTAGATCAACCTGGAATGTAATCTGAGTTACAATCCAGTTTCTGGGAAATCAAGAGCAACTGTCCTTAGAAAATCCTTGCAAGACTGGAAATACAGCTCTAGAGGCAGTTCAGATTCCACCTAGTTCCTTTATCACGAAAAGGATTATCATCTCCCCTCTCCAGGAACTACTATCTAGCCCATCACTAATTCCTAAGACTGAAGGAAAAAATAAAAAAAAGAAAGAAAGAAAGAAAGAGGAGGGGAGAGGAAAAACAGCCATAAGCGTACCCTTGCAAAAAATCTAGCATCTTGAGTATCTTCTCCACAAATATTGGTAAAAAACAATAGCTCTAACAACAGCTGTGCAGTCTCTGTGTACGTGTGTCTATGTGTACGTTATATGTGTGATATTTTACCTCCGGATGGTGTTACCAAAATTAAGAGCTCTGTTTAATTGGCTTCAAGTAAGCGCTTACATAAATTCTAAATGTAGTAGAAATTAATCCAATGTCTTTCAAGTTAACTTGACGTGAATTAACCTTTGGTAAATGACAGCTTGTTTAAGTTTGTTGGTTTGATTGAAAATAGTCTTCCTGTCAGAGTTGTCAGTATTCGCCTGTGATGCAGGCATGCAGCCTGGGTTTACTAGTCAAATAAGTTCACATTGTCTGTTAAATTCCTCAGCAAAATAATAGCTTTAAATGATGACCAGTTTTGTCTAATGTCTCATGAAGTTTTTGTGGGTACAATAACTGTTTTATGGTCTGTATACTTGAAAAAAAAAAAAAAAACAGCTTCCAAATTGTTTGGATAACAATCTTGAGTTTTGCCAAGTTAAGTTAAATGATAAAAATCTGAGCATCTGGGTCATTTTTGTATTGGATAGCACACAAGCATTACAGCTAAACTTATCTAAGTTATCTACTTTTGGCTTCTTATTGCAGAGAGGCTAAAAGTCTTTGGGTCTGTTATTGTAAAGCAGCATGTTTCTAGAAATTATGAAGTGTTTAGAATGCTGGTATAAAAGACAATTCGTAATTTCTTACCTTTTTAGTGTTTACTGTGGTCTGCTAAGGGTTAAAAGTTCTTATTAACCTATATAATTAAAGCTACTGGAAATTAATAAGGAAAACAGCTCTGTATTCAAGGAAAGTTAAAATGTATGTTTTCAGTAAAGAGGGTATAAAGAATGGAAGTATTTTTGTTTGATGGGTTAAGAAAGAGAAAATTGTCCTAAAGTACTAGAAAGGAAAAAAGAAAGACTTTGGGACAAATTCTGAAGGCAAAAAGAAAGTTGTAGAAGGTTTGTGAAGGAGAAATTCTGAAAGGAGTTTTATGCCTGGTCAAGTAGACTAAGATTAGAGTAAATCCAAGTGAATGAGTTTTAATGTTAAAAATAAGCTGGTACAGAAATTAAAATTTGGTTTTCTCTCAAAGCATAATTTTCTTGAACTTTTGGCCTGCTCTAACTCTACCTAAAAGACAGAAAATCTATGTTTTGTTAAAATAATTTCCTATATTCAGAAAGAAAGAGGTCTCTTCTAAAATTTTTTGACGATGTTGTTTGCTCTTGACTGTCTCTGTTGTCACTTTGAATGGATGCCTGAGCATTGTTTAACAGTGAGCGTTGTTTCCTATTTGAACACGCATTTTAAAAACTTTTGATATTTTTGACAAGCTTCTCCCTCAAAAATATTCAAGTCCTGAATGAAGGCTTTCTTTTGACCTGGTAGATGGAGGAAGAATTTCTCTGAGGATTTTCAGAGGGCCCCTGAGACTTCTCAGAGAAATTTGCTCTCTTCCTATAAGGAGGAAAATACTAAATTAATTAGATTTATTTGGTTTATTAAATTACATGGGAAGCATTGTCAAATAAGCGATGATAAACTTTCTTATGTGGTATTACGTGGGTGAATGTTATTAATATACGTGTCTTAACATTATATAGCATTCCTAAAATTCTAATCTGTTCTGGTTATCAGTCATAATGCCAGTTATTATCTTAAAGTGTTATATGTCACAGAAATAGCCAAGTTTCTTTGTCAATTGCCCTTTTGAGTCTTTTGTCCATTTGCAGATAGTTGCTGTTTTACTCTGATGCTTTTTGCTTTTGCAAATATCTCCAGAGAAATTCCTGGAAAGGATTCTGACACAAGGGTTCTAAACTACAGGTTTCTGATAAACTTTCAGATTGTAAAACTGAACTGGGTAAGAAATTACAGAATTCTAACAGAAACTAAGCTCATAGATCTGCTAACAGAAGATTAAGCTCAAGAACTGATTATACAGGACTGTGTGAACTGATGAGGATGATTATAATTTTTTATGACTTCTGTTTGAAATATTGCTGAGTTTTGATGTTTTGTTTTCTCATGTTTAAGGAAATCTTTCTTTCTTTTCTCTTATGCTAACTATGACTTACAGCAATTTAGTGAAACACATCTTTATGAGCAAAACTGAAACATTTGTCTTTTTCTCCCGACCTGATCCCTCCAGAATTTGGAAACTCTTTGTGAGTACGGTTATTTCGTGGCAATATAGTTATTTGCATAAGTTCAATAAGAATTTGGTCTCCTTATAACAGGACACATTGGTTATCTTACCAAGGCTTTGACTGGAATGTCATATTTGAGAGAAATATACAGGCTCAGATATGACAACACAGCTTTTCAGGAACAAAGATTGGACTTTCTGGAACTAAAGCCACTTGGAAACATGGGCCTGGTACCTTGTTTACAGAGATTCTGGCAATCTTACCCGGTAAGTAAGGAAGCTTGCTTGTCTGGCAGGTGCAAGGAACCTCAAAATGTTTTGGGGGACCTCGAGAAGAGAGAAGTCCACCCGAATCTGGAGGTACTGCAGGCAAAATCTGATGGCAAGTCCTTGGCTTGGCTTTTCTGGCCTCAAGAGGCCTTTACAGTTCAATCTGAGATTCCTCATAAAAAAAAAAAAATTCCAGCAAAGCAGATTTAAAAAAGCCTGTATAATCAATTGGTATTCTTGCTGCACTTATGTAAATAATTGGCAGACCAGTTCATCTTAATTTGGCTATCTTTTATAAAAATGAGGGTGATTTTAGAGAGAAAAAATTATGTTTCAGTAGAAGGTATAGTACACATTCATGGATATTAGATTCTAGCTCTTCTCTTCTGCAAGATTCATCTGTTACTAATCATAATGTTTCCTTGTGGCCATCCATCTCTGATACCTGGGAGTTCCCTGGCCACAATTAAACCTTTTCCTTCAATACTACTGCCCAAACACTAACTAGTGTTGCCTTGTCACAGGTGGATCATGAACAACAAGTTCCAAAGGTAAAGTCCCCAGCTTATCGATACACACAGGATGGACTATATCAAATTTGGGACGAATATATTTGGCTCACCCCTACTAGTGGTCAACTCAGTCAAAAGGCCACTATATGTTGGGAACAAACCAATCACACCTGTGATATGTGGCCTAATAGCACCCGACCTATGGGACAAATTCCCCATAATATGTGTTCTCATATCATAAGCTTAAAAAAATACTGATTGGTTTGGGACTGACTGGGATAGACGACCAAGCACACGTTGGTTAGCCCCTAATGGCACTCAGTGGCTATGTGGCTCCAACTTATGGCCTTGGCTGCCACCTGGATGGATTGGACGATGCACTCTAGGTTTTGTCTGGATGCAAGGTAGAACTGCATTTAGTATATCTCCCCCTGCTAACCGACCCAACCTGCAACAGCGCTGGACCTGCTCTGTCTTCCACTGGTATGACCACGTTGCCTCAATTTTCCTTCCCCAGTTAGGAATCGAAAGTGTCATCTGGCCCATGGAAGCTCTAAACAAATTTACTATGAAAGCATTAAAATGATACACAACATAGCCTTTTGCTGCTTGATTTAGAAGTGTCCCAAATGTATAAGGCAGTCCTCCAAAACCGAATGGCACTGGATGTCTTGACAGCAGCACAGGGGGGCACCTGTGCCATTATAAAAACTGAATGTTGTGTCTATATTCCTGACTACCATCAAAATATCTCCGGCTTCCTATCTGATATGAGCCACCAAATTAAGTCCATGTCTGACCCTCCCCTATCTCTAAATGACTGGTTGAACTCCTGGTCAG
>NW_025796783.1:0-5437 GCF_021613505.1 Equus quagga | reverse complement strand
AGCATCCTCCAGGATTCCTTGGGACAAAAGGACCAGATAAGAATGGTCTGCAAGGCTGTTAGAGCAAGCTAAATGACCTCACCCAAACAAGGATTCCTGAGAATGCCAAGTCTGGAGTGCCCAGAGCTTAAAGGACCAGACCTTACAGGACCAACTTACTCCATCATTTGCTGGGCCAGATTTTGCAAGTCCAGCATTTGAAGGGGCCACATTTTTCAGATCCAAACTGTTTAGGTCCAAAATTTGTAGGGTCACACTTTCTAGGGCCAAGAGCTGCAGGGTCTGGTAAAGGCAGCTCATACTCACAAGTGCCTCACCCTTCCAGAAGCTGCAGAAGCTGGCTTGGGAAATAAGATGATGTACATTCCACACTGGATTAACCCCGAGATGAAAGGTCAAGGGCCTGAGGAACACATTCTCCTCTCTAAGAACGAGACGGTGGCCAAAACCACAACAAAAAAGGTTTTGAAGAGTGCACCTCCCACCAAAGACCCGGTGAGGGGAGCTAAGTTGGAGAAGACAGCAGAGGAGGAGGGCATGACCTTCTTCGATGCCCCTACTTCCTTCAGTCCAGCCACTCCTGGTTCCTGTGCCTTTCACAGCAGCTCCAAGCACCATCCTCAGCTGACTTATGCCACTCAACCAGAAAATCCATCCCAGGTCTCAACTTTCACCTCAGCAGAAGGCACCGGTCTATACAAGGAGAATTCCCATTCCAGGGAAAAACAGTTCAGAGGTTCCCAAACCTCTGCATCCCCCTGAAAAAGACTGTCATCATTATTTCCATTAATGTGCAGGTGATGCAGGACCCTGTCCAAATATACTTTATACCCCTGAGCAAAGAACTGCCTGTTTGTGCCTCCTTATTTTCAATGTGATACGTGATGGAGAGGGTGGAGGAGGGAGGCAGTACTTCTCATGTGGTATAGGAGGTTAACCCCACATTTCAGATGGGCCAGATTCCACACAACTCTTTCAGCCCCACCCTGGACTGTGGATCAAGGGGCTTGAGAAGAGAAGGAAGACCCTTGTCTAAGGCACATTGAAGGTAAAGGTCAGGCTTGAATTCTTTCATGGCTTCCCATGAAACGGAAGCTTCAGAGGAGCAATGTGGGCATGATGATAGTCCAGAGGGAGTGGCCAGGAACCCAGTGCATTCCTGGCCCACAGGCACAATTCATCAATAGCTTCTCTATGTGCCCACAGTCTGGAGGGAAGGTTTTAGAGGAGTGTCACGGGGCTCCATCCTTGAGATGCTTTGTGTTTATCCAAAGCACACGGAGAATATGACAGATGTCAGAAGCAAAGGAGAGCATCTCCCCTCTCTGCGCCCTGTTGTCACTGATTAGCTCTTTAAGGGGTAACCCATCTGGGAGCCTGCTGGAGCCCTGCCACCCGTTCAACCCCCATTGCATTTCAGCTGCGTGGAATAAATGCCTCCTACAATGAAGCTCAGTTGATGAGAAGGTCTCCAAAAGGGTCACAATATAAACGCCTTTCAGCTGAGTCTTGCATTCAACAATTAACAATTCAAATACTCGAATACCTATTGTCTTCCAGAAACTATGTAGACACTAGGGACACCATAGTGTCCCTATGGGACAGGGACTCATTTCCATGGAGCTTGTGGAACCATGGAGTCAACAGTCAAGTCAAAAATCACTGAAAGCAATGTGAAAGAGCTGGTTAGAAAAAGTAGATGGAATGCAAAGGAAGGCACGTCACCTAATTTGGGGTGGTGTTCATGGCAATTTTCCTGGAAGAGTTGATATGTAGACTGAGTTTGAAATGTTTGAGGGATAAGAATGGCATTGCCACGCTGGAGAATGGATGGCATTCACTCATCCCTTTTCCATTCTTTCAACTAATATTGAGCACCTACTACATGCCAGGCACTGGTGTAGACAATGGGAAGACAGCAGTGAACAAAAGAGGAAAAAACCTGTCCCCAAGGAGCTTAGGTTGATGGTGCACTAGGAAAGGAGATTAAAAAAGCATAGTAAAAATATAGTCTGTAGAAGGTGACCAAATGTATGCAAGAAACCTGGGTAAGAGGTTTGGGGAAGACTTAGGTGGGGTGCAGTTTTAAGCAGGGAGTCCAGGACAGGTCTGACTAAGAAATTAATGCATGAGCATGGACTAGTGGGAGGTGAGAGGGCAAACCACACGGATGACTAAGGAAGAGCATTCCAGTCAGAAATTATAGCTAATGCAGATGTCTGGAGGCTGGAGCATGCCGAGCCTATTCCAAGGAACAAGGACAGTGAGCCTGATGCCAAGTAATCAGGGGAGAATGTCACAGAGGATGAGGTCAGAGCAGTAAAGGGGCCAGATGGGGTGAGGCCCAGAAGGTCATTGCAAGATGTTAACTCTTCCTTTGAGTAAACTAGGAGGTATTTGAGGGTCTGCTTAGATATGAATTATGTTTTAAAAGGATCACTTAGGCTGTGGTGCTAATAACAGAGTATTGGGGGTATAGACTTGGGTAGAAGCAAGGATATTAGTTATGAGGTTACTCCAGCAATGGTAGCAGTAGAGGAGATAGAAGTGATTAGATGCTGGAATCATTCTGAAGTTAGAGATAACAGGACTTATTGATAGATTGGATGTGGATAGTTGGAGTAAAAAGAAATCAAGGATGACACCAGGTTTTTGGCCTAAACAACTGGGAAGATGGAGTGGCCATGAACCGCTATGAGAAATCCTATGACAGGAATAGAGTGGTATATGTGACTGGGTGGTGGTGGGATAATCAGGAAGTCACTTCTGTACAGTTAGAGATGGATATTGGACATACAAGTGTATATGTTGATTAGACAATTTGGACATATGACCCTGGAGTTCAGGAAATCCAGGCTTTAGGGAGGCAAACAGACAGCTAGATAAATAGATATACATAGATGATAGGTAGATAGATGATAGATAGATAGATAGATAGAAAGATAGATAGATAGACGGATATATTTAAAACTATGAACCATGAGACTGGGCTGTGGAGGCAGATAAATTATTACAACAGTGTGATGAGTCCTGTGCTGTGTGGGTCCTGCTGCAGGAAGAAGTACTCAGCTGATGAGGAGGGTCACATAAAGGGTCACAATAAAAATGACCTTGAGAGGCATCTTGCACTCAACAATTAAAATATCTGAGTACTTACTGTGTTCTAGGAAGAATGCCAGACACAATAGTCACCAAGACTCGTCTCCATGGAGGTTATGATCTCATGGGGTAGACAGTGTCACATGCCCAAACTACCTAGTAAAAATATACACTCGGATGTCCAATATTCATCTCAAAAGTAAACTCCTGATTCCCTCCTCTGCCCGCCTCCCCACCCCCCAATCACACATACTAAACCTGCTCCAATTGCAGTATTTCCCATATCAGTTAATGGCACCTCTCTTGCCAGTTTTTCAGATCAAAAACATTGGTGTCATCCTTGACTTTTGTTTCTAACAGTTCACTCCAATCCATCTGTAAATCCTGTCGTCTCTACCTTCAGAATGAATCTGGAATACGACCACTTCCCACCTCCTCTGCTGCTCTGATTACAGCAATAGTATCATAACCAATCTTTCCCCTTCTTCCTGAGACCATACCTGCAACAGTCTATTCTCAATACAGAAGCCTGATGGTGCTCAGGGTAGGTCTTAGCTGTAGATCATAGATGGATAAATAGACAGACAGATGATAGATGTATATAAAACCATGAGATTAGTTAGATCATCAAGGGAATAAGTGTAAATGGAGAGATCTAAGAACTGGGCTCTGGGACTCTTCAACGTCAAGAAAGTGGGAAGAAAAGGAGGAACTCATAAGCAAAGGAGACTGAGAAGTAGTAGCCAATGAGTTAAGAGGAAAACCGGAAAAGTGTGGTATACTGGAAGCCGAGAGAGGAAAGTATTGCAAGGAGAAAGTGAGCAACTGCATGAAAAGTTGTGAATTGATCAAGTAAGATGAGGACTCGGAGTTGACCAGAGATTAAGCAACACAGAGATCACTTATGGCCTTGAGAAGAACAGACTCAGGTGAATGATGGAGGTGGAGGCATGACTGGAGTGGATTCAAGAGAGAATGGCAGGACATCAATTGGTGAGAGCAAGTATAATCAATTCCTTCCAGGATTTTGGTCCACAGAGGTGCAGAAAAATGAGGAAATATCTGGAGGGGGAAGTGGGATTCAGAAGGTTTTTAATAAAATAGATGGAAGACATGGCATGTTGGATGTCACTGGGAAAGATCCGGTTGAGAGGGATAATGATAATGTTGGAGGGCACAAGAGAACTGCTGAGCAACTTGGTGGTATAGGGGTCAGGGAGTGGGAGTGAATGCCCCAATAGTTAGCCTTGGAAAAAGCACAGTTGCTTTGCTGGTGGTAAATAGAAGGAAACATTAATGAGGTAAGACTTTGTATATCAGGAGAAGAAAGGTTTCTCTCACATGTAAGAGAGCGTGGGAAAAGACCCAGATGGGTGATTGAGGAGGTGAGAAGGGACCATGGCCAGGGCTGGGAGAAGGGTGTGGAGTACCAAAGCCAGAAAGCCAGAGGAAGAGAGAGATTCTGGAAGTTACCATGGCAAGTTTCTATTAGGGCCTAAGGAGTCAGTGGCCAACTGACATAAAAAGGTGGTTGAATGTGTTCTTGGAACACTGGAGCAGTGGGAGAGATCACAGAGAAAGCTGTAGATGCACAAAGCATGAGGAAGAGGATGGAGCCAGCAATGCAGAAAGAAGGCAGGTGTGGCATCCTAGTGTTCAGAGACCAGGGTGTTTGGGGGTGGGAGGTGAGGACTGGGAGGCAGAAAGACAAAGAAGGCCCTGAGTGGATGGATGGACCTCTGTTATCAACACCTCATGTCTCAGAAGGTGGCACCTCTGCATTCCCACCTTCTGACCTACCACAGAGGAGCCAAGAGCTGGAGGAACTGCAAGAAGGGCTGTAGCTTCCTTATGATGTGGTATAGGGGACCGTGGGATGCCCTGCCCTGATTCCTATGGAAATCCAGGATGACTCAACATCCCATCAGAGCAGAAGAAGGTGAGGACAGGACTTTCTTCCTCTGATAAACCCCAATACTTATCACAAAGTGTCCACTGCCAGCACAATGCAGAAAAGCTATGGTGGGAAGAAGCGTGAATGTGTCCCTCCTCTGAATGGTGACTCTGTGCTTAAGGGATGGGGCCCAGCCCCTCTTGTGGCCTCTAGGGAAAGGAGGCACAAGGCCCAGGCCTGCTAAGCCAACACCCTCCAGGTGTCTTCTAAAGCACCCTCAAGAATCACAGGAGGTCTTGTGACAGGTACATCTTCCTGCTTGGTAGAAGTTAGGCAGGAGCCACGTAGGAGGATGTCCTGGAGAAGGAATGTGACTCAGATGGGTCACAGGAGGATGAGGCGGGAAGCCAAGGTTAATGTGCACACATCCTGTCTTAGGCGGAG
>NW_025796782.1:0-2594 GCF_021613505.1 Equus quagga | reverse complement strand
GATAGATAGATAGATAGATAGATAGATAGATAGATAGATAGATAGATGAATATATTTAAAACCATGAGACTTGGCTGTGGAGGCGGATAAATTGTTACAACAGTGTGATGAGTCCTGTGCTGTGTGGATCCTGCTGCAGGAAGAAGTACTCAGCTGATGAGGAGGGTCACATAAAGGGTCGCAATAAAAATGACCTTGAGAGGCATCTTGCACTCAACAATTAATATATCTGAGTACTTACTGTATTCCAGGAACAATGCTAGACACAACAGTCACCAAGACTTGTCTCCATGGAGACCATGATCTCATGGGGTAGACAGCCTCACATGCCCAAACTACCTAGTCAAAATATACACTCGGATGTCCAATATTCATCTCAAAAGTAAACTCCTGATTCCCTGCTCTGCCCGCCTCCCCACCCCCCAATCACACATACCAAACCTGCTCCAATTGCAGTATTTCCCATATCAGTTAATGGCACCTCTCTCGCCAGTTTTTCAGACCAAAAACATTGGTGTCATCCTTGACTTTTGTTTCTAACAGTTCACTCCAATCCATCAGTAAATCCTGTTGTCTCTACCTTCAAAATGAATCCAGAATACTACCACTTCCCACCTCCTCTGCTGCTCTGATTATGGCAATAGTATCATAACCAATCTTTCCACTTCTTCTTAAGACCATACCTCCAACAGTCTACTCTCAACACAGAAGCTTGATGGTGGTCAGGGAAGGTCTTAGCTGTACATGATAGATAGATGGATAAATAGACAGGCAGACAAATAGATAGACAGATGATAGATGTATATAAAACCATGAGACTGGTAAGATCATCAAGGGAATAAGTGTAAATGGAGAGATCTAAGGACTGGGCTCTGGGACTCTTCAACATTAAGAAACTGGCAAGCAAAGGAGGAACCCATAAGCAAAGGAGACTGAGAAGTAGTAGCCAGTGAGTTAGGAGAAAAACCGGAACGGTGTGGTATACTGGAAGCCAAGAGAGGAATGTATTGCAAGGAGAAAGTGAGCAACTGCATGAAAAGTTGTGAATTGATCAAGTAAGATGAGGACTCGGAGTTGACCAGAGATTGAGCAACATAGAGATCACTTATGGCCTTGAGAAGAAGAGACTCAGGTGAATGATGGAGGTGGAGACGTGACTGGAGTGGATTCAAGAGAGAGTGGCAGGAGAGTAATTGGTGAGAGCAAGTATAACCAATTCCTTCAAGGAGTTTTGGTCCACAGAGGTGCAGAAAAATGAGGAAATATCTGGAGGGGGAGGTGGGACCCAGAGGGTTTTTATAAAATAGATGGGAGACATTGCATGTTGGATGTCAATCGAAAAGATCCAGTTGAGAGGGATAATGATAATGTAGGAGGGCACAGGAGAACTGCTGGAGCAATGTGGTGGTATAGGGGTCAGGGAGTGGGAATGAATGCCCAAGTCAAGTGGTTGGCCTTGGCAAAAGCACAGTCACTTTGCTGGTGGTAAATAGAAGGAAACATTAATGAGGTAAGACTTTGTGTATCAGGAGAAGAAAGGTTTCTCTCATATGTGAGAGAGTGTGGGCAAACACCCAGATGGGTGATTGAGGAGGTGAGAAGGGACCATGGCCAGGGCTAGGAGAGGGGTGTGGAGTACGAAAGCCGGAAAGCCAGAGGAAGATATAGATTCTGGAAGTTACCATGGCAAGTTTCTATTAGGGCCTAAGGAGTCAGTGGCCAACTGACATAAAAAGGTGGTTGAATGTGTTCTTGGAACACTGGAGCAGTTGGAGAGATCACAGAGAAAGCTGTGGATGTATAAAGCATGAGGAAGAGGATGGAGCCAGCAATGCAGAAAGAGGGCAGGTGTGGCATCCTAGTGTTCAGAGACCAGGGTGTTTGGGGGTGGGAGGAGAGGACTGGGAGGCAGAAAGACAAAGAAGGCCCTGAGTGGATGGATGGACCTCTGTTATCGACACCTCATATGTCTCAGAAGGTGGCACCTCTGCATTCCCACCTTTTGACCTACCACAGAGGAGCCAAGAGCTGGAGGAAGTGCAAGAAGGGCTGTAGCTTCCTTATGATGTGGTACAGGGGACTGTGGGATGCCCTGCCCTGATTCCCAAGGAAATCCAGGAAGACTCAATAATCCCGTCAGACCAGAAGAAGGTGGGGACAGAACTCTCTTCCTCTGATAAACCCCAATACTTATCACAAAGTGTCCACTGCCAGCAGGAAAAAGAAAAGCCATGATGGGAAGAAGCGTGAATGTGTCCCTCCTCTGAATGGTGACTCTGTGCTTAAGGGATGGGGCCCAGCCCCTCTTGTGGCCTCTAGGGAGAGGAGGCAGAAGGCCCAGGCCTGCTGAGCCAACACCCTCCAGGTGTCTTCTAAAGCACCCTCAAAGATCACAGGAGGTCTTGTGACAGTTACATCTTCCTGCTTGGTGGAACTTGGGCAGGAGCCACGTAGGAGGATGTCCTGGAGAAGGAATGTGACTCAGATGGGTCACAGGAGCATGAGGCGGGAAGCCAAGGTTAATGTGCACACATCCTGTCTTAGGCAGAGCAGGTCCTTCCCATGGTCCCTCACAGGCTCCTACCTGCCCCAGC
>NW_025796781.1:0-3223 GCF_021613505.1 Equus quagga | reverse complement strand
AGCATCCTCCAGGATTCCTTGGGACAAAAGGACCAGATAAGAATGGTGTGCAAGGCTGTTAGAGCAAGCTGATTGACCTCACCCAAACAAGGATTCCTGAGAATGCCAAATCTGGAGTGCCCAGAGCTTAAAGGGCCAGACCTTACAGGACCAAATTACTGCATCATTTGCTGGGCCAGACTTTGCAAGTCCAGCATTTGAAGGGGCCACATTTTTCAGATCCAAACTTTTTAGGTCCAAAATTTGTAGGGCCACACTTTCTAGGGCCAAGAGCTGCAGGGTCTGGTAAAGGCAGCTCATACTCACAAGTGCCCCACCCTTCCAGAAGCTGCAGAAGCTGGCTTGGGAAATAAGATGAAGTACTTTCCATACTGGATTAACCCCAAGATGAAAAGTCAAGGCCCTAAGGAACCCGTTCTCCGCTCTAAGGATGAGATGGTGGCCAAAACCACAACAAAAAGTGTTGTGAAGAGTGTACCTTCCACCAAAGACCCAGTGAGGGGAGCTAAGCTGGAGAAGACAGCAGAGGAGGAGGGCATGACCTTCTTCGATGCCCCCACTTCTGTCAATCTATCCACTCCTGGTTCCTGTGCCTTTCACAACAGCTCCAAACACATCCTCAGCTGACTTGTGCCACTCAACCAGAAAATCCATCCCAGGTCTCAACTTTCACCTCAGCAGAAGGCACTGGTCTATACAAGGAGAATACCCATTCCAGGGAAAAGCAGTTCAGAGCTTCCCAAACCTCTGCATCCCCCTGAAAAAGACTGTCATCATTATTTCCATTAACGTGCAGGTGATGCAGGACCCTGTCCAAATATACTTTATACCCCTGAGCAAAGAACCACCTATTTGTGCCTCCTTATTTTCAATGTGATACGTGATGGAGAGGGTGGAGGAGGGAGGCAGTACTTCTCATGTGGTATAGGAGGTTAACCCCACGTTTCAGATGGGCCAGATTCCACACAACTCTTTCAGCCCCACCCTGGACTGTGGATCAAGGGGCTTGAGAAGGAAGACCCTTGTCTAAGGCGCATTGAGGGTAAAGGTCAGGCTTGAATTCTTTCATGGCTTCCCATGAAAAGGAAGCTTCAGAGGAGCAATGTGGGCATGATGATAGTACAGAGGGAGTGGCCAGGAACCCAGTGCATTCCTGGCCCACAGGCACAATTCACCAATAACTTCTCTATGTGCCCACAGTCTGGAGGGAAGGTTTTAGAGGAGTGTCATGGGGCTCCATCCTTGAGATGCTTTGTGTTTATCTAAAGCACGTGGAGCATATGACAGACGTCAGAAGCAAAGGAGAGCATCTCCCCTCTCTGTGCCCTGTTGTTACTGATTAGCTCTTTAAGGAGTAACCCATCTGGGAGCCTGCTGGAGCCCTGCCACCTGTTCGACCCCCATTGCCTTTCAGCTGCGTGGAATAAATGCCTCCTACAATGAAGCTCAGTTGATGAGAAGGTCTCCAAAAGGGTCACAATAAAAATGACTTTGAGCTGAGTCTTGCATTCAACAATTCGAATACTCAAGTACTTGCTGTCTTCCCAAAACTATGCAGACCCTAGGGACAGCATGGTGAACAATACAGGCTTCCCTCCCATGGAGCTTGTGGAACCACGGAGCCAACAGTCAAATAAAAAAAACACTGAAAGCAATGTGAAAGAGCTGGTTAGAGAAAGTAGATGAAATACAAAGGAAGGCACGTCACCTAATTTGGGGCGGTGTTCATGGCAATTTTCCTGGAAGAGTTGATATGTAGACTGAGTTTGAAATGTTTGAGGGAGCAGAATGGGGCTGCCACGCTGGAGAATGGATGGCATTCACTCATCCATTTTTTCATTCTTCAGCTAATATTGAGCACCTACTACATGCCAGGCACTGATGTAGACACTGGGAAGACAGCAGTGAACAAAAGAGGAAAAAATCTGTCCCCAAGGAGCTTAGGTTGATGGTGCACTAGGAAGGGAGATAAAAAAGCATAGTAAAAATACAGTCTGTAGAAGGTGACAAATTTTTGCAAGAAACCAGGGTAAGAGGTTCGGGGAAGACTTAGGTGGGTGCAGTTTTAAACAGGGAGTTCAGGTCAGGTCTGACTAAGAAATTAATGCATGAGCATGGACTAGAGGGAGGTGAGAATGGGTAAACCACACGGATGACTGAGGAAGCGCGTGCCAGTCAGAAATTATAGCTAATGCAGATGTCTGGAGGCTGGAGCATGCCTCGCCTATTCCAGGGAACAAGGACAGTGAGCTTAATGCCAAGTAATCAGGGGAGAATGTCACAGAGGATGAGGTCAGAGCAGTAAAGGGGCCAGATGGGGTGAGGCCCAGAAGGTCATTGCAAGATGTTGACTCTTCCTTTGAGTAAACTAGGAGCTGTTTGAGGGTCTGCTTAGATCTGAATTCTGTTTCAAAAGGATCACTTAGGAAGTGGCCTGGTTGCATAGTGGTTAAGTTCACATGCTCTGCTTCAGTGGCCTGGGGTTGGGAGGTTCAGATCCTGGGCGCAGACCTAAATACTGCTCATCAAGCCATGCTGTGGCAGCATCTCGCATACAAAATGGAGGAAGATTGCCATAGATGTTAGCTCAGTGACAATCTTCCTCAAGCAAAAAGAGGAAGATTCGCAACAGATGTTAGCTCAGGGCCAGTCTTCCTCACCAAAAATAAATAAATAAATAAAAGGATCACTTAGGCTGTGGTGCTAATAATGGAGTGTTGTGTGTATAGACTTGGGTAGAAGCAGGGATATTGGTTATGAGGTTACTCCAGCAATGGTAGCAGCAGAGAAGATAGAAGTATTTAGATGCTGGAATCATTTTGAAGGTAGAGACAACAGGACTTATTGACAGATTGGATGTGGATAGTTGGAGAAAAAAAGTCAAGGATGACACCAGTGTTTTTGGCCTAAACAACGGGGAAGATGGAATTGTCATGAACTGCTATGAGAAATACTATGACTCGAATAGGGTGGTATATGTGACTGGGTGGGGGTGGTGGAGGGTAATCAGGAGATCACTTCTGTACAGTTAGAGATGGATATTGGACATACAAGTGTATATGTTGATTAGACGATTTGGGCATATGACCCTGGAGTTCAGGAAAGTCCAGGCTTTAGGGAGGCAAACAGACAGTTAGATAAATAGATATACATAGATGATAGATAGGTAGATAGATGATAGATAGATAGATAGATAGATAGATAGATAGATAGATAGATAGAT
>NW_025796780.1:0-5423 GCF_021613505.1 Equus quagga | reverse complement strand
CTACTGCCAGATCTTAAGAGTCTAAGAAATCTTTCTTTCGACTCCTCGGCTCACTGACCCCGCATCATTTCTGGTGGCCCGTACAGGGATTTGCTTCATCGGCTTGTGAGCTCGAGTTCTGGTAAGTGCCCTTTTGCCTTGTGCCTTTCTCTTTTTCGAGGATGGATCTAAATTCACTTCTCCATTGGGAACTTTCTTGGATAGCTGTATGAATCCACGTTTGCTGCCCATGGCTACTCTATGGGGCAAATCGTGGCATTCAGCTTGATGAGACTCAGTACCTTAAGCCTCAGGGTGATGAGAATGAATTAATCCATTCCTTCCTGACTCTATCTCTAATAGACAAATTTTACGTGGGCACGGGTCGGCCACTTAAGTCATTAGGACGGTCACCAATCTCCAAGACTCCTGTGGAAGGTTTCTTTTCCTAAGGCTGGACTGGGATCCCTCCCATGGCACTTGACCACTCTTTGAACTGCGGGAAGGTCCCAATCGGGACTCCAGTTCAAGGAAAGTACCAAACTCGAACCTTTGGTGGAGTATGGGAACCCCTTCTTGGGAGAATGGCTCCAGGATGCAATTGGGTAGAATGTCCCCCAGTCTGGCAGAAAGTTCCTCACTGTTTTTCTCTATCCTTTATCCTGGGGACCATTCACCAGGCACCTATTACTGCCAGGCATAATAGGGAAGATATTCAAGGGATGCCCCCATCATCCCTTGCTACAGGAACCCCAATGGGGGGATTTTCAAGGTAATGGCTCCTTTTCTCTCTGGGACCATTCACCAGGTACCTATTCCTGCCAGGCAGAATAGGGAAGATGTTCAAGGGATGCCCCCATCATCCCTTGCCACAGGAACCCCAACGGGGGCATTTTCGAGGTAATGGCTCCTTTTCTTTCATCTCTCTTAAAGTTCTCCTTTCTTCTCGGGGACCATTCACCAGGCACCTGTTACTGCCAGGCATAGCAGGGAAGGTATACAAGGGCTGCAATGCCAGGGGACACCCCCATCACCCCTTGCTATAGGAACCCCACAGTAGGAACGACAGGTAGGATGCTGCCCTAGGTTCAGGCGGGATTTTTCAAGGTAATGGACCCGTTTCTTTCACCTCTCTTAGAGTTACAATGGCCATTTTCGCCTCCTTTTGAGCTTTGCAACCGGGAAACAAAGAAATCTTTAAAGAGTAAAAGGCTCCACCCCTGGGAGCCCCAACTTTGGGTTTCCGGGCCTGATCACCCAGCAACCCTAAGTGGGGGTGCCCTCTCTTGACGGTTGACTCACTGAGTATTTTAGTCACCTACTGAATCAGTTATGAGGGTAGGAGACCTGTGATTTATTCTGTGAGCTATCCTGCTGGGGTAGTGTGCCCCGGCAGGGGAACTGTTGTGTGACTCTTATCTTGATAACCCTCTGGAAGAGGCCATGAGGGCGAGGTCTGATCTCTTCTTTTCCTTTCTTTGTCTGTCTTGTTCATCACCTCCTTTGTTGTCACCAAGTCGAGGTTAAGTTCAGGCTGGACCTGAGCAGAACCTTGACCTTCTGTAAAATTGGAAAAATAAGCCTTTTGCCAGGAACTTAACTCTCAACTCTGGCGCTGGGAGCCCCAGCCTCCAGCCAGTTCCAGGTCTTTGCCTCCTTCTTCCCTGCCTCAACTGTGCTGGCTCAGAGAGAAAGTGCCCAGGCTGAGCGAGACTTGACTAAATCTTATAACTATGTCAACACCCACAATTGGACTCTGCACCCTTTCTCCAGCTGCTGTCAGTCAGACACTGACTTTACCGCCATGGGGAAGGCCCCCAAGCATCCCCAGAGACCCACCTTTCGGATGCATTCTAACTCCATCTGGGAGAAAATTTGAGGGGTTTCTCTGTGCCTTTGTGATGCAGTTGGACAGGTAGATCAACCTAGAATGTGATCTGAGTTACAACCCAGTTTCTGAGAAATCAAGAGCTCTGTTTAATTGGCTTAAAGTAAGTGCTTACATAAATTTTAAATGTAGTAGAAATTAATCCAATGTCTTTCAAGTTAACTTGATGTGAATTAACCTTTGGTAAATGAAAGCTTGTTTAAGTTTGTTGGCTTGATTGAAAATAGTCTTCTTGTCAGAGTTGTCGGTATTTGCATATGATGCAGGCATGCAGCCTGGGTTTACTAGTCAAATAAGTTCACGTTGTCTGTTAAATTCATCAGCAAAATAATAGCTTTAAACGATGACCAGTTTTGTCTAATGTCTCGTGACGTTTTCGTAGGTAATCTGAACATAAGTGTTGGAAACAAATGGTTTAAATAGATAAAAGTGGGTATAATAACTGTTTTATGGTCTGTATACTTAAAAAAAAAAACAGCTTCGAAATTCTTTTTGGTAACAATCTTGAGTTTTGCCAAGTTAAGTTAAATGATAAAAATCTGAGTATCTGGGTCATTTTTTGGATTGAATAGAACATTGAAACATTATTGCTAAATGTACCTAAGTTATTTACTTTTGGCTTCTTATTGTAAAGTGGTTAAAAGTGTTTGGGTCTATTAAAAAGCATGCCTATTGTTGTATTGTGAAGTGGCATGTTTCTAGAAATTATGAAGTGTTTAGAATGCTGGTATAAAAGACAATTTGTAATTGCTTACCTTTTTAGTGTTTACTAGGTCTGTTAAGGGTTAAAAGTTCTTATTAACCTATATAATTAAAGCTACTGGAAATTAATAAGGAAACAGCTCTGTATTCAAGGAAAGTTAAAACGTATGTTTTTAGTAAAGAGGGTATAAAGAATGGAAGTATTTTGTTTGATGGGTTAAGAAAGATAAATTTGTCCTAAAGTACTAGAAAGAAAAAAAAGAAAGACTTTAGGACAAATTCTGAAGGCAAAAAGAAAGTTGTAGAAGGTTTGTGAAGGAGAAATTCTGAAAGGAGTTTTATGCCTGGTCAAGTTGGCTAAGATTAAAGTAAATCCAATTAAGTGAATGAGTTTTAATGTTAAAAATAAGCTGGTGAAATTACAGAATTCTAACAGAAACTAAGCTCATAGATCTGCTAACAGAAGGTTAAACAATAATCAATTATACAGAACTGTGTGAACTGATGAGGATGATTATAATGTTTTATGACTTTGAAATATTGTTTTTGAAATGTTGTTTTGTTTTCTCATATTTAAGGAAATCTTTTTCTCTTTTCTCTTATGCTAACTATGACTTACAGCAATTTGGTGAAATTATACCTTTATGAGCAAAACTGAAACATTTATCTTTTTCTCCCTACCTGATCCCTCCGGAATTTGGAAACCCTTTGTGAGTGAGTATGGTTATTTCATGGCAATATTTGCATAAGTTCAATTAAGAATCTGTTCTCCTTATAACAGGACACGTTGATTATATTACCAAAGCTTTGACTGGAATGTCATATTTGAGAAACATACAGGTTTGGATATGACAATACTGCCTTTGAGGAATAAGGTTGACTTTCTGGAAATAAATCCACTTGGAAATATGGGCCTGGTATCTTGTTTACAGAGATTCTGGCAATCTTACCTGGTAAGTAAGGAAGCTTGCTTATCTGGCAGGTGCAAGGAACCTCAGAATATTTTGGGGGACCTCGAGAAGAGAGAAATCCACCCAAATTTGTAGGTACTGCAGGCAAAATCTGACAGCATGTCCTTGGCTTGGCTTTTCTGACCTCGAGAGGCCTTCAGAGTTCAATCTGAGATTCCTCACAAAAAATTCCAGCAAAGCAGATTTAAAAAGCCTGTATAATCAATTGCCATTCTTGCTGCACTTATGTAAATAATTGGACCAAGTTTTATTGAAACTATACTTTATTTGCAAACCAGTTAATCTTAATTTGGCTAGCTTTTGTAAAAATGAGGGTGATTTTAGAGAGAAGAACTATGTTTCAGTAGAAGCTATAGTACGCATTCATGGATATTAGATTCTAGCTCTCCTCTTTTACAAGATTCATCTATTACTAATCGTAATGTCTCCTTGTGGCCATCCGTCTCTGGCACCTGGGAGTTCCCTGTCCACAATCAAACCTTTCCCTTCAATACTACTGTCCAAATACTAACTAGATTTGCCTTATCACAGGTGGATCATAAACAACAAGTTCCAAAGGTAAAGTCCCCAACTTATCGATACACACAGGATGGACTATATCAAATTTGGGACGAATATATTTGGCTCACTCCTACTAGTGGTCAACACAGTCAAAAGGCCACTCTATGTTGGGAACAAACTAATCACACCTGTGACACATGGCCTAATAGCACCCGACCTATGGGAAAAATTCCCCGTTATATGTGTTCTCATATCATAGCCTTAAGAAATACTGATTGGTTTGGGACTGACTGGGATAGATGGCCCAGCATACGTTGGTTAGCCCCTAATGGTACTCAGTGGTTATGTGGCTCCAACTTATGGCCTTGGCTGCCACCTGGATGGATTGGACGATGCACCCTAGGCTTTGTCTGGATGCAGGGTAGAACTACATTTACTATAGCTCCTCCTGCTAACCTACCCAACCTGCAACAGTGCTGGACCCGCTCTGTCTACCACTGGTATGACCACGTTGCCTCAATTTCCCTTCCCCAATTAGGAATCGAAAGTGTCATCTGGCACATGGAAGCTCTAAACAAATTTACTATGAAAGCATTAAATGATACACAACATAGCCTTTCACTGCTCGATTTAGAAGTATCCCAAATACGTAAGGCAGTCCTCCAAAACCGAATGGCACTGGATGTCTTGACAGCAGCACAGGGGGGCACTTGTGCCATTATAAAAACTGAATGTTGTGTCTATATTCCTGACTACCATCACAATATCTCTGGCTTCCTATCTGATATGAGCCACCAAATTAAGTCCATGTCTGACCCTGCCCTATCTCTAAATGATTGGTTGAACTCTTGGTCAGGTCCATGTTTCTGGACTACTATCAAAACCTTATTCATTGGGTTAATCATCTTACTTCTATTTCTTATTATAATTTGTTGTCTATTTCGTTGTTTGTCTTCCGCACATCAACAAAGTTTCACCTCCTGGACCATCTCTCATCAAATGATTCTCTCGTCACCAGAGGATCTGTACACTTTGTCAGCCTTGGACTCCACGGGTGCAGCCTTCCGGTCTGCTGAGCCTCCTACCTGTACCCATGGCCCCATTTAGGGACAGCTCTATGACCTTGTACAGCCAGAAGTAGTTACAGAAGACTGACCATTGTCCATATCCCCAAAAGATTTCAGGGCCAAATGGGTTCGGGGGGGTTTATGATGAGGATTTTTAGCCTGGTTACTTTTAAAACTACAGACGAGAAGCAGGCTCCAAGGAGTGGAATTTGCTTGTCCCTTTGTTGGGAAAGATTTACATTTCTAAGGAAAACCTCTATCTGTGAAAATGCCTCCCTCTCTGTGCCAGGAAGAAGGGGGATGGTCTTATCTCTA
>NW_025796779.1:0-5423 GCF_021613505.1 Equus quagga | reverse complement strand
TAGAGATAAGACCATCCCCCTTCTTCCTGGCACAGAGAGGGAGGCATTTTCACAGATAGAGGTTTTCCTTAGAAATGTAAATCTTTCCCAACAAAGGGACAAGCAAATTCCACTCCTTGGAGCCTGCTTCTCGTCTGTAGTTTTAAAAGTAACCAGGCTAAAAATCCTCATCATAAACCCCCCCGAACCCATTTGGCCCTGAAATCTTTTGGGGATATGGACAATGGTCAGTCTTCTGTAACTACTTCTGGCTGTACAAGGTCATAGAGCTGTCCCTAAATGGGGCCATGGGTACAGGTAGGAGGCTCAGCAGACCGGAAGGCTGCACCCGTGGAGTCCAAGGCTGACAAAGTGTACAGATCCTCTGGTGACGAGAGAATCATTTGATGAGAGATGGTCCAGGAGGTGAAACTTTGTTGATGTGCGGAAGACAAACAACGAAATAGACAACAAATTATAATAAGAAATAGAAGTAAGATGATTAACCCAATGAATAAGGTTTTGATAGTAGTCCAGAAACATGGACCTGACCAAGAGTTCAACCAATCATTTAGAGATAGGGCAGGGTCAGACATGGACTTAATTTGGTGGCTCATATCAGATAGGAAGCCAGAGATATTGTGATGGTAGTCAGGAATATAGACACAACATTCAGTTTTTATAATGGCACAAGTGCCCCCCTGTGCTGCTGTCAAGACATCCAGTGCCATTCGGTTTTGGAGGACTGCCTTACGTATTTGGGATACTTCTAAATCGAGCAGTGAAAGGCTATGTTGTGTATCATTTAATGCTTTCATAGTAAATTTGTTTAGAGCTTCCATGTGCCAGATGACACTTTCGATTCCTAATTGGGGAAGGGAAATTGAGGCAACGTGGTCATACCAGTGGTAGACAGAGCGGGTCCAGCACTGTTGCAGGTTGGGTAGGTTAGCAGGAGGAGCTATAGTAAATGTAGTTCTACCCTGCATCCAGACAAAGCCTAGGGTGCATCGTCCAATCCATCCAGGTGGCAGCCAAGGCCATAAGTTGGAGCCACATAACCACTGAGTACCATTAGGGGCTAACCAACGTATGCTGGGCCATCTATCCCAGTCAGTCCCAAACCAATCAGTATTTCTTAAGGCTATGATATGAGAACACATATAACGGGGAATTTTTCCCATAGGTCGGGTGCTATTAGGCCATGTGTCACAGGTGTGATTAGTTTGTTCCCAACATAGAGTGGCCTTTTGACTGTGTTGACCACTAGTAGGAGTGAGCCAAATATATTCGTCCCAAATTTGATATAGTCCATCCTGTGTGTATCGATAAGTTGGGGACTTTACCTTTGGAACTTGTTGTTTATGATCCACCTGTGATAAGGCAAATCTAGTTAGTATTTGGACAGTAGTATTGAAGGGAAAGGTTTGATTGTGGACAGGGAACTCCCAGGTGCCAGAGACGGATGGCCACAAGGAGACATTACGATTAGTAATAGATGAATCTTGTAAAAGAGGAGAGCTAGAATCTAATATCCATGAATGCGTACTATAGCTTCTACTGAAACATAGTTCTTCTCTCTAAAATCACCCTCATTTTTACAAAAGCTAGCCAAATTAAGATTAACTGGTTTGCAAATAAAGTATAGTTTCAATAAAACTTGGTCCAATTATTTACATAAGTGCAGCAAGAATGGCAATTGATTATACAGGCTTTTTAAATCTGCTTTGCTGGAATTTTTTGTGAGGAATCTCAGATTGAACTCTGAAGGCCTCTCGAGGTCAGAAAAGCCAAGCCAAGGACATGCTGTCAGATTTTGCCTGCAGTACCTACAAATTTGGGTGGATTTCTCTCTTCTCGAGGTCCCCCAAAATATTCTGAGGTTCCTTGCACCTGCCAGATAAGCAAGCTTCCTTACTTACCAGGTAAGATTGCCAGAATCTCTGTAAACAAGATACCAGGCCCATATTTCCAAGTGGATTTATTTCCAGAAAGTCAACCTTATTCCTCAAAGGCAGTATTGTCATATCCAAACCTGTATGTTTCTCAAATATGACATTCCAGTCAAAGCTTTGGTAATATAATCAACGTGTCCTGTTATAAGGAGAACAGATTCTTAATTGAACTTATGCAAATATTGCCATGAAATAACCATACTCACTCACAAAGGGTTTCCAAATTCCGGAGGGATCAGGTAGGGAGAAAAAGATAAATGTTTCAGTTTTGCTCATAAAGGTATAATTTCACCAAATTGCTGTAAGTCATAGTTAGCATAAGAGAAAAGAGAAAAAGATTTCCTTAAATATGAGAAAACAAAACAACATTTCAAAAACAATATTTCAAAGTCATAAAACATTATAATCATCCTCATCAGTTCACACAGTTCTGTATAATTGATTATTGTTTAACCTTCTGTTAGCAGATCTATGAGCTTAGTTTCTGTTAGAATTCTGTAATTTCACCAGCTTATTTTTAACATTAAAACTCATTCACTTAATTGGATTTACTTTAATCTTAGCCAACTTGACCAGGCATAAAACTCCTTTCAGAATTTCTCCTTCACAAACCTTCTACAACTTTCTTTTTGCCTTCAGAATTTGTCCTAAAGTCTTTCTTTTTTTTCTTTCTAGTACTTTAGGACAAATTTATCTTTCTTAACCCATCAAACAAAATACTTCCATTCTTTATACCCTCTTTACTAAAAACATACGTTTTAACTTTCCTTGAATACAGAGCTGTTTCCTTATTAATTTCCAGTAGCTTTAATTATATAGGTTAATAAGAACTTTTAACCCTTAACAGACCTAGTAAACACTAAAAAGGTAAGCAATTACAAATTGTCTTTTATACCAGCATTCTAAACACTTCATAATTTCTAGAAACATGCCACTTCACAATACAACAATAGGCATGCTTTTTAATAGACCCAAACACTTTTAACCACTTTACAATAAGAAGCCAAAAGTAAATAACTTAGGTACATTTAGCAATAATGTTTCAATGTTCTATTCAATCCAAAAAATGACCCAGATACTCAGATTTTTATCATTTAACTTAACTTGGCAAAACTCAAGATTGTTACCAAAAAGAATTTCGAAGCTGTTTTTTTTTTTAAGTATACAGACCATAAAACAGTTATTATACCCACTTTTATCTATTTAAACCATTTGTTTCCAACACTTATGTTCAGATTACCTACGAAAACGTCACGAGACATTAGACAAAACTGGTCATCGTTTAAAGCTATTATTTTGCTGATGAATTTAACAGACAACGTGAACTTATTTGACTAGTAAACCCAGGCTGCATGCCTGCATCATATGCAAATACCGACAACTCTGACAAGAAGACTATTTTCAATCAAGCCAACAAACTTAAACAAGCTTTCATTTACCAAAGGTTAATTCACATCAAGTTAACTTGAAAGACATTGGATTAATTTCTACTACATTTAAAATTTATGTAAGCACTTACTTTAAGCCAATTAAACAGAGCTCTTGATTTCTCAGAAACTGGGTTGTAACTCAGATCACATTCTAGGTTGATCTACCTGTCCAACTGCATCACAAAGGCACAGAGAAACCCCTCAAATTTTCTCCCAGATGGAGTTAGAATGCATCCGAAAGGTGGGTCTCTGGGGATGCTTGGGGGCCTTCCCCATGGCGGTAAAGTCAGTGTCTGACTGACAGCAGCTGGAGAAAGGGTGCAGAGTCCAATTGTGGGTGTTGACATAGTTATAAGATTTAGTCAAGTCTCGCTCAGCCTGGGCACTTTCTCTCTGAGCCAGCACAGTTGAGGCAGGGAAGAAGGAGGCAAAGACCTGGAACTGGCTGGAGGCTGGGGCTCCCAGCGCCAGAGTTGAGAGTTAAGTTCCTGGCAAAAGGCTTATTTTTCCAATTTTACAGAAGGTCAAGGTTCTGCTCAGGTCCAGCCTGAACTTAACCTCGACTTGGTGACAACAAAGGAGGTGATGAACAAGACAGACAAAGAAAGGAAAAGAAGAGATCAGACCTCGCCCTCATGGCCTCTTCCAGAGGGTTATCAAGATAAGAGTCACACAACAGTTCCCCTGCCGGGGCACACTACCCCAGCAGGATAGCTCACAGAATAAATCACAGGTCTCCTACCCTCATAACTGATTCAGTAGGTGACTAAAATACTCAGTGAGTCAACCGTCAAGAGAGGGCACCCCCACTTAGGGTTGCTGGGTGATCAGGCCCGGAAACCCAAAGTTGGGGCTCCCAGGGGTGGAGCCTTTTACTCTTTAAAGATTTCTTTGTTTCCCGGTTGCAAAGCTCAAAAGGAGGCGAAAATGGCCATTGTAACTCTAAGAGAGGTGAAAGAAACGGGTCCATTACCTTGAAAAATCCCGCCTGAACCTAGGGCAGCATCCTACCTGTCGTTCCTACTGTGGGGTTCCTATAGCAAGGGGTGATGGGGGTGTCCCCTGGCATTGCAGCCCTTGTATACCTTCCCTGCTATGCCTGGCAGTAACAGGTGCCTGGTGAATGGTCCCCGAGAAGAAAGGAGAACTTTAAGAGAGATGAAAGAAAAGGAGCCATTACCTCGAAAATGCCCCCGTTGGGGTTCCTGTGGCAAGGGATGATGGGGGCATCCCTTGAACATCTTCCCTATTCTGCCTGGCAGGAATAGGTACCTGGTGAATGGTCCCAGAGAGAAAAGGAGCCATTACCTTGAAAATCCCCCCATTGGGGTTCCTGTAGCAAGGGATGATGGGGGCATCCCTTGAATATCTTCCCTATTATGCCTGGCAGTAATAGGTGCCTGGTGAATGGTCCCCAGGATAAAGGATAGAGAAAAACAGTGAGGAACTTTCTGCCAGACTGGGGGACATTCTACCCAATTGCATCCTGGAGCCATTCTCCCAAGAAGGGGTTCCCATACTCCACCAAAGGTTCGAGTTTGGTACTTTCCTTGAACTGGAGTCCCGATTGGGACCTTCCCGCAGTTCAAAGAGTGGTCAAGTGCCATGGGAGGGATCCCAGTCCAGCCTTAGGAAAAGAAACCTTCCACAGGAGTCTTGGAGATTGGTGACCGTCCTAATGACTTAAGTGGCCGACCCGTGCCCACGTAAAATTTGTCTATTAGAGATAGAGTCAGGAAGGAATGGATTAATTCATTCTCATCACCCTGAGGCTTAAGGTACTGAGTCTCATCAAGCTGAATGCCACGATTTGCCCCATAGAGTAGCCATGGGCAGCAAACGTGGATTCATACAGCTATCCAAGAAAGTTCCCAATGGAGAAGTGAATTTAGATCCATCCTCGAAAAAGAGAAAGGCACAAGGCAAAAGGGCACTTACCAGAACTCGAGCTCACAAGCCGATGAAGCAAATCCCTGTACGGGCCACCAGAAATGATGCGGGGTCAGTGAGCCGAGGAGTCGAAAGAAAGATTTCTTAGACTCTTAAGATCTGGCAGTAG
>NW_025796778.1:0-4669 GCF_021613505.1 Equus quagga | reverse complement strand
TATCCATATATATAAAGAACTCACACAACTCAACAACAAAAAATCAACCTGATCAAAAAATGGGCAGGAGACATGAACAGACATTTCTTCACAGAAGATATACGGATGGCCAGTAGGCACATGAAAAGATGCTCATCATCGCTGATCATCAGGGAAATGCAAATCAAAACTACACTAAGATATCACCTTACACCCATTAGAATGACAAAAATAACTAAAACTGATAGTAACAAATGTTGGAGAGGTTGTGGAGAAAAAGGAACCCTCATACACTGCTGGTGGGAATGCAAATGGGTGCAGCCACTATGGAAAACAGTATGGAGATTCCTCAAAAAATTAAAAATAGAACTGCCATACGATCCAGCCATCCCACTACTGGGTATTTATCCAAAGAGCTTGAAGTCAGCAATTCCAAAAGTCCTGTGTACCCCAATGTTCATTGCAGCATTATTTACAATAGTCAAGACATGGAAGCAACCTAAGTGCCCATCAACAGACGACTGGATAAAGAAGATGTGGTACATATATACAATGGAATACTACTCAGCTGCAAAAGAGAACAAAATCATTCCATTTGCAATAACGTGGATGGACCTTGAAGGAATTATGTTAAATGAAATAAGCCAGCTAGAGAAGGATAATCTGTGTATGACTCCACTCATATGAGGAATTTCAAAATGTGGACTAAGAGAACAGTTTAGTGGATACCAGGGGAAAGGTGGGGTGGGGGGTGGGCACAAAGGGTGAAGTGGTGCACCTACAACACGAATGACAAACATTAATGTACAACTGAAATTTCACAAGATTGTAACCTATCATTAACTCAATAAAAAAAAAAATGGGCAGAGGATATGAACAGACATTTTCCAAGGAAGATATACAGATGGCCAACAGACACATGAAACGATGCTCAGCATCACTAATTATTAGGGAAATGCAAATCAAAACTGTAATGAGGTATCACCTCACATGGGTGAGAATGGCTATAATTACCAAGACAAAAAACAAATGTTGGAGAGGATGTGGAGAAAAGGGAACCCCCATACACTGCTGGTGGGAATGCAAACTGGTGCAGCCATTGTGGAAAACAGTATGGATATTTCTCAAAAAATTAAAAATAGAAATACCATACGATCCAGCTATCCTACTACTGAGTATTTATCCAAAGAACTTGAAATCAATGATCCAAAGAGATTTATACACCTGTATGTTCATTGCAGCATTATTCACAATAGCCAAGATGTGGAAGCAACCCAAGTGCCCATCTATAGATGAATGGATAAAGAAGATGTGGTATATATATACAATGGAATACTACTCAGCCATAAAAAAGACAAAATCATCCCATTTGTAACAACATGGATGGACCTTGAGGGTATGATGTTAAGCGAAATAAGCCAGACAGAGAAAGACAAATTCTGCGTGATCTCACTCAAATATGGAAGATGACAAATACATGGATAAAGAGAGCAGATTAGTGGTTACCAAAGGGGAAAGGGGTTGAGGGGTTGGGCAAAAGGGGTAAAGGGGTACATGTGTATGGTGATGGATAAAAGTTAGACTACTAGGGGTGAGCATGATGAACTGTAGTCAGGAGTTGATAAACAATTATATAGGCCTGAAATATCACAATGTTATAAACCATCGTAATCCCAATGAAATTAATTGGGGGGAAAAAAAGATAAACTTGCCAAGCCTATTATGCCTAGCAGCTCTGACAGGCAAATGTGAAATTCGCTTGAATAAACAGCAAGAGGATCTGTTTGGGGTCTTCCTAATGAAAAATAAAAAAATTAAAAAAGTGTTTAGCCATACACAGTTCCAGTTAAGATGCAGTGTCTCCTGCATCCAGCTCTCTTTGGCCAGTGTCTTTTGTGTTATCAAGTTATCTTTCCAAGCAAGAGATAGATGATCTGGCCTTTAAATTGCTTGCAGGGTAGGAGCTCAAACTTATTTAGCTTTTTCAGAGTTGAAACTTTCTTTTTTTAATAATAGCAAGGAATTCTGCAGGTAGATTTCATCTGGTTGTTTTGTACAAGTTAACTAGTAGTTTCAACGAGTATAGTGTGAATGGATCACTTTAATATGCTTTGCTAACTGTTGGATGTATATTTTTCATTGCTGGTTTCTATAAGTTTATTAAATGTTAGCCTATATAAGAATTTCTCAGGATTTAACTTCAGGTTCTGCTTATTTGCTGTGAATTTTCTGCAAATTCTTCATGCTCAGATTATTTATGATGTCAAATGAGAAAAATCATCTTCCTGCAGTTTTGATGCCAAATATTTCTTTGGAAAGCTACCATGTAATTTCATCTCTGCTTGAACATGTTGATTTTTAGGGAGCTGAAAATTGCTTGGAAGGCCTTATATTTGTAATCACAGGAGTGCTGGAGTCCATTGAACGAGATGAGGCCAAGTCTCTAATTGAGCGTTATGGGGGAAAAGTAACAGGAAATGTTAGCAAGAAAACAAACTACCTTGTCATGGGTCGTGATAGTGGACAGTCCAAGAGTGATAAGGTGGGTATTGCTTTGTTCTCAACACAGTGAAATAGCCTCCTTGCTTTGGCAGGCTCTTGATGTGACCATTTGTAGTAATACCCTTTACACAGAGTTAAGTGAAGAAAAAAATGGAGAAGTCATTTCTTCCCTACATCATTCCTATTCCACAGAAGTGTTGTTGGCTTTGACGCCAGGATTTTGGTTTTTGCGTTGAAGGCACAGTTCCTGTTTACTTGATTTTCTTAGTGTAGTATCCTGATTTGAATCTTTTTTTGAAGATAGAAGCAAATGCAGTTTTCTTTTTCTTCTAGTTCTAAGTATTCCTACGTATGCCACTGTAGACTCCATCTTAAGTTTTTTTAATTGGAAACTCTTTTTATTGGAAGGTCTGTCAGGTAGGATTGTGTTTAGCTCCAAGTAACAGAATACCTGCCTAACTGTGGTTTTGACGAATAGCTATTTTTCCTTACTTAGCAAGAATTCCAGAGGTAGGCAGTTGCTGGGGGGATGCTCACTAAGGTAGCTAGGCTAGTTCCCTCCTCCACCTCTGTCATCCTTATTGTGTTAGCTTTAGTCTTCACGCATGTTGCCTTGTGTTGCAAGTTAGCCGCAGCTCTAGGCATTCAAGGCAGGAAAAAGGGAGCAGTGGCAAGATGTCATACTAGGTGTGACTGCCCTTAGAAGAGTTCTCCCGGAAACACCTCTTGTAGAATTCCACTTAAGTCCCAGTAGCCACAGCTGTCATATGGCCATTCAGAGCTATAAGGGAGGTTGGGGAGGATGAGGACTTTTCTCATTGCTTTAGGCCAATCATAATCTACCACTTGGAGATGGACACATTGGAGTTTTGTTAGCAGGGCAGGAGGTGGGGGGGAAATGTCTGCCAGACGAGTCAATCCTGGGAGACGGCGTGAAGAGTTGGACTTAGGCCCTAGTGGCTTTGCGCTTTCTAGGGTAGTGGGAAACCCACCATCCTTAGGAGTTGTATCTGTCATTTTCTTTCTTTTTAATGCTACTTTCTTATGAATATGGTTTTAAAAATAATCTAATGTTATCTAATTTACAAATATGGTTTTTCACCTTCTAACAGGTCCTAGAATCATATATATTTTTACAGAAAGTAATAGTTAGGATGCGGTTTTAATGATTTGCATTGTAATAATAGGCAGCAGCCTTGGGGACAAAAATTATTGATGAAGATGGCCTATTGAATCTCATTCGAACTATGCCAGGCAAGAAGTCCAAGTATGAGATAGCACTTGAAGCCGAGGTTTGTATAAAATGAACTTGATTTTTAAAATTTATTTATTTATTTTAAAATTTTTAAGTTTTTTATTGAGTTAATGATAGGTTACAATCTTGTGAAATTTGAGTTGTACATTATTGTCTGTCAGTCGTGTTGTAGGTGCACCACTTCACCCTTTGTGCCCACCCCCCAGCCCCCCTTTCCCCTGGTAGCCACTAATCTGTTCTCTTTGTCTACATTTTTAAATTCCTCATATGAGTGGAGTCATACAGAGATTGTCCTTCTCTATCTGGCTTATTTCACTTAACATAATTCCTTCAAGGTCCATCCATGTCGTTACAAATGGAATGATTTTGTTCTTTTTTATGGCTGAGAAGTATTACATTGTGTATATATACCACATCTTCTTTATCCAGTCATCTGTTGATGGGCGCTTAGGTTGCTTCCATGTCTTGGCTATTGTAAATAATGCTGCACTGAGCATTGGGGGGCATGGGACTTTTGGAATTGCTGACTTCAAGCTCTTTGGATAGATACCCAGTAGTGGGATGGCTGGATCGAATGGTAGTTCTATTTTTAATTTTTTGAGGAATCTCCATACTGTTTTCCATAGTAGCTGCACCCGTTTGCATTCCCACCAGCAGTGTATGAGGGTTCCTTTTTCTCCACAACCTCTCCAACATTTGTTACTATCAGTTTTAGTTATTTTTGTCATTCTAATGGGTGTAAGGTGATATCTTAGTGTAGTTTTGATGTGTATTTCCCTGATGATCAGCGATGATGAGCATCTTTTCATGTGCCTCTTGGCCATCCGTATATCTTCTTTGGAGAAATGTCTGTTTATGTCTCTTGCCCATTTTTTGATCGGGTTGTTTGATTTTTTGTTGTTGAGTTGTGTGAGTTCTTTATATATATGGATA
>NW_025796777.1:0-1055 GCF_021613505.1 Equus quagga | reverse complement strand
AAGTCAAAGTCCTACCAAAAATCGCCATCAGCTCCTTGACTCCTTTCGGTGCCTAAGGGAGAAAACTGCTCTTCTCAGACACGCAGTGCTATTCTGTGGTGAGCTCTTTACAAGTTTGCTTAGTGGTTCATACTGAAGTTTGAGCAACCTACTTAAGCATGTTTATTTAAAAGTCCTTCTCTTTTTCCTCTGACAAGCTGGTAGTTACATGGACAAAAGAAAACAGATGGCAATGCCAACAAGAAACTGAGCAAAAGAAGAATCTAAAAGCGCAGCTACAAATTGAAAGACAGAATTCCATGAATAATTTGACAGAGGAAAATTGGCAAATGTGGCACACATTGATGGTCGCCTAACTGGGCTTGCGACTGGTAGTTCATGGCTGGCAGAAGAAACTTCCAATCACAAAAACTCAAAAAAAACCATACACTCTCTTTCCCACCCTGCTTGCAATAAGGGCATGGACGTAGCATGGAAGCTTGGCTATGTGATCTGGGGCTAAATTTCCTGGGCGATTTCTAGGAAGCTTTCCCTTCCTTAAAAAAAGTAAAAATATCCAAGGAGAGGCCTCTCCATTTCTTCTTGCATTGGATAACATTAAAGAGGCCCTAATGCTTGAAGCTTCTGCAGCCATTCTGTGATCATGAGGACAAAAGCAAGAGAATTATTGGGAGACTGATTTAGAGCTCTGCCTTCATTGAACCAAAATTGAAGTACCTAGATGCATTATTCTGAGAAAGAACTTAATAAAAGATTATATTATTGTTCAAAAGGGAAAAGCAGTTGATGATGGCGATATATTTTGAAGTTTGGGTAATAGGGAGAATAGTGAAGGCATTTGCAGAATAGCATCTGTTCCTAGGGGAAGCCTACGAGGAAAAATAGGTAGATCGTTGAAGATAATGAACATTTTAGAGCTCTCATGTACTGCACTAAAAATAGGTGATTTGAATAAAGATATATGTATTGAGTATTGACACCTTTGGCAATTTTCTCCTACTTAGCTCCAAGTATGATGACCCTAGCACCAATACTTTTCAACAGGGAAGAAAGTA
>NW_025796776.1:0-1004 GCF_021613505.1 Equus quagga | reverse complement strand
AAGTCAAAGTCCTACCAAAAATCGCCATCAGCTCCTTGACTCCTTTCTGTGCCTAAGGGAGAAAACTGCTCTTCTCAGACACGCAGTGTTATTCTGTGGTTAGCTCTTTACAAGTTTGCTTAGTGGTTCATACTGAAGTTTGAGGAACCTACTTAAGCATGTTTATTTAAAAGTCCTTCTCTTTTTCCTCTGACAAGCTGGTAGTTACACGGACAAAAGAAAACAGATGGCAATGCCAACAAGAAACTGAGCAAAAGAAGAATCTAAAAGTGCAGCTACAAATTGAAAGAAAGAATTCCATGAATAATTTGACAGAGGAAAATTGGCAAATGTGGCACACATTGATGGTTGCCTAACTGGGCTTGCGACTGGTAGTTCCTGGCTGGCAGAAGACACTTCCAATCACAAAAACTCAAAAAAAAAACCAGACACTCTCTTTCCCACCCTGCTTGCAATAAGGGCATGGATGTAGCATGGAAGGTTGGCTATGTGATCTGGGGCAAAATTTCCTGGGCGATTTCTAGGAAGCTTTCCCTTCCTTAAAAAAAGTAAAAATATCCAAGGAGAGGCCTCTCCGTTTCTTCTTGCATTGGATAACACTAAAGAGGCCCTAATGCTTGAAGCTTCTGCAGCCATTCTGTGATCATGAGGACAAAAGCAAGAGAATTATTGGGAGGCTGATTTAGAGCTCTGCCTTCATTGAACCAAAATTGAAGTACCTAGATGCATTATTCTGAGAAAGAACTTAATAAAAGATTATATTATTGTTCAAAAGGGAAAAGCAGTTGACAATGGCAATATATTTTGAAGTTCGGGTAATAGGGAGAATAGTGAAGGCATTTGCAGAATAGCATCTGCTCCTAGCGGAAGCCTAGGAGGAAAAATAGGTAGATGGTTGAAGATAATGAACATTTTAGAGCTCTCATGTACTGCGCTAAAAATAGGTGATTTGAATAAAGATATATGTATTGAGTATTGACACCTTTGGCAATTTTCTCCTGCTT
>NW_025796775.1:0-1055 GCF_021613505.1 Equus quagga | reverse complement strand
TACTTTCTTCCCTGTTGAAAAGTATTGGTGCTAGGGTCATCATACTTGGAGCTAAGTAGGAGAAAATTGCCAAAGGTGTCAATACTCAATACATATATCTTTATTCAAATCACCTATTTTTAGTGCAGTACATGAGAGCTCTAAAATGTTCATTATCTTCAACGATCTACCTATTTTTCCTCGTAGGCTTCCCCTAGGAACAGATGCTATTCTGCAAATGCCTTCACTATTCTCCCTATTACCCAAACTTCAAAATATATCGCCATCATCAACTGCTTTTCCCTTTTGAACAATAATATAATCTTTTATTAAGTTCTTTCTCAGAATAATGCATCTAGGTACTTCAATTTTGGTTCAATGAAGGCAGAGCTCTAAATCAGTCTCCCAATAATTCTCTTGCTTTTGTCCTCATGATCACAGAATGGCTGCAGAAGCTTCAAGCATTAGGGCCTCTTTAATGTTATCCAATGCAAGAAGAAATGGAGAGGCCTCTCCTTGGATATTTTTACTTTTTTTAAGGAAGGGAAAGCTTCCTAGAAATCGCCCAGGAAATTTAGCCCCAGATCACATAGCCAAGCTTCCATGCTACGTCCATGCCCTTATTGCAAGCAGGGTGGGAAAGAGAGTGTATGGTTTTTTTTGAGTTTTTGTGATTGGAAGTTTCTTCTGCCAGCCATGAACTACCAGTCGCAAGCCCAGTTAGGCGACCATCAATGTGTGCCACATTTGCCAATTTTCCTCTGTCAAATTATTCATGGAATTCTGTCTTTCAATTTGTAGCTGCGCTTTTAGATTCTTCTTTTGCTCAGTTTCTTGTTGGCATTGCCATCTGTTTTCTTTTGTCCATGTAACTACCAGCTTGTCAGAGGAAAAAGAGAAGGACTTTTAAATAAACATGCTTAAGTAGGTTGCTCAAACTTCAGTATGAACCACTAAGCAAACTTGTAAAGAGCTCACCACAGAATAGCACTGCGTGTCTGAGAAGAGCAGTTTTCTCCCTTAGGCACCGAAAGGAGTCAAGGAGCTGATGGCGATTTTTGGTAGGACTTTGACTT
>NW_025796774.1:0-1004 GCF_021613505.1 Equus quagga | reverse complement strand
AAGCAGGAGAAAATTGCCAAAGGTGTCAATACTCAATACATATATCTTTATTCAAATCACCTATTTTTAGCGCAGTACATGAGAGCTCTAAAATGTTCATTATCTTCAACCATCTACCTATTTTTCCTCCTAGGCTTCCGCTAGGAGCAGATGCTATTCTGCAAATGCCTTCACTATTCTCCCTATTACCCGAACTTCAAAATATATTGCCATTGTCAACTGCTTTTCCCTTTTGAACAATAATATAATCTTTTATTAAGTTCTTTCTCAGAATAATGCATCTAGGTACTTCAATTTTGGTTCAATGAAGGCAGAGCTCTAAATCAGCCTCCCAATAATTCTCTTGCTTTTGTCCTCATGATCACAGAATGGCTGCAGAAGCTTCAAGCATTAGGGCCTCTTTAGTGTTATCCAATGCAAGAAGAAACGGAGAGGCCTCTCCTTGGATATTTTTACTTTTTTTAAGGAAGGGAAAGCTTCCTAGAAATCGCCCAGGAAATTTTGCCCCAGATCACATAGCCAACCTTCCATGCTACATCCATGCCCTTATTGCAAGCAGGGTGGGAAAGAGAGTGTCTGGTTTTTTTTTTGAGTTTTTGTGATTGGAAGTGTCTTCTGCCAGCCAGGAACTACCAGTCGCAAGCCCAGTTAGGCAACCATCAATGTGTGCCACATTTGCCAATTTTCCTCTGTCAAATTATTCATGGAATTCTTTCTTTCAATTTGTAGCTGCACTTTTAGATTCTTCTTTTGCTCAGTTTCTTGTTGGCATTGCCATCTGTTTTCTTTTGTCCGTGTAACTACCAGCTTGTCAGAGGAAAAAGAGAAGGACTTTTAAATAAACATGCTTAAGTAGGTTCCTCAAACTTCAGTATGAACCACTAAGCAAACTTGTAAAGAGCTAACCACAGAATAACACTGCGTGTCTGAGAAGAGCAGTTTTCTCCCTTAGGCACAGAAAGGAGTCAAGGAGCTGATGGCGATTTTTGGTAGGACTTTGACTT
>NW_025796773.1:0-1536 GCF_021613505.1 Equus quagga | reverse complement strand
TGCCATATCTTCCTGTTTCTTGGTTTTCATTGTCTTTTTGCTAGAGTAAAACCACAAGTAACTTTCTAGACAAGAGGGGAAAGTAAAGTTTCTGAGTAATTGCCTGACTGAAAATGTTTCTTTTTCCTTCACACTGGAGGGACAAAGTGTCCAGGTATAGAATTCCACCTTGAATAGTAGATATATATATATCTCAAAACACAACAATGAAAAAAAACCAACCCCATTTAAAAAATGGGCAAAAGACTTGAACAGGCACTTCACCAAAGAAGATATACAGATGGCAAGTAAGCACATGCAAAGATGTTCAACATCATTAGTCATTGGGAAAATGCAAATCAAAATCACAATGAGATATCACTACATACCGATTAGAACAGCTAAAATAAAAATAACAGTACCAAGTGTTGGTGAGGATGTGGAACAACTGGAATTGTCATACATTGTTGGTGAAAATGCAAAATGACCCAGCTCACTTTGGAAAACAGTTTGACAGTTTCTTATAAAGGTAAGTGTATGTTTCTGCAATTCTACTCCTAGGTTTTAACTCAAACAAAACCTATGTTCACAGAAAAGCCAGTGTGCAAATCTTTAAAGTGACTTTTTTCATAATTGCCAAAAACTGAAAACAATCAAAATGTCCTTCAACTGGTTAATGGATAAAGAATTGGTAAATATATCCAGACAATAGAATACTACTCAGCAATAAAAAGAAATAAACAATTGATACACTCAATAAAATGGATGACTCTTAAAGGCATCAATTTTGCATCATGTTGGGTGAAACAAACCAGATTTAAAAGGCTACTGATTCTGTTTGCACAACATTCTGAAGAAGCAAAACTTTAGGGAGAGAAAACAGATCAGTGATTGCTAGGATCTAGAAACAGGAGGATGGGTTGACTACAAAGGAGCAGCACATGGGAATTTTGGGGGTGATGCAACTGTTCTATATCTTGATTGTGGTGATAGTTATATGAATGCATATATTTTTTAAAACTCAAAATAATTGTACACCAAAAAAGGTTGAATTTTACAGTATGTAAGTTAGATGTCAACTTTTTTAATCCTAAGAAAAATTGCTTATGTCTAGAAACTATAAGTAAATAAATAGGCCAAGAAAAAATAGAAAACTTGAACTGATGAATAACCATTTTTTTAAACATGGGAATGTTAATCAAAACTCATCCTACCCCAGTCCCCAAAAAAAGACCCAGATGAGTTTTAACTACTTTCAAGGAATCTCTATTTTTTACAAATTGTTCCAGAAAATATAAGAACTGCAAAATCTGTCAAACTCATTTTATGAGAGCATATAACCTTTATACCAAAACTGGGTAAGAATAATTCAAGAAAAACAATTTTAATTCTTAGTTTAGTTTCACTTATGAACATAGATTTGGACAGATAGCTTTCTAAACCTTCCATGTAACATTATCCCGGTATTTCATTTTATTACACTCCTGGGTTAGTTCCAGTTTTTCTGGTATGCCATATCTTCCTGTTTCTTGGTTTTCATTGTCTTTTTGCTAGAGT
>NW_025796772.1:0-1536 GCF_021613505.1 Equus quagga | reverse complement strand
ACTCTAGCAAAAAGACAATGAAAACCAAGAAACAGGAAGATATGGCATACCAGAAAAACTGGAACTAACCCAGGAGTGTAATAAAATGAAATACCGGGATAATGTTACATGGAAGGTTTAGAAAGCTATCTGTCCAAATCTATGTTCATAAGTGAAACTAAACTAAGAATTAAAATTGTTTTTCTTGAATTATTCTTACCCAGTTTTGGTATAAAGGTTATATGCTCTCATAAAATGAGTTTGACAGATTTTGCAGTTCTTATATTTTCTGGAACAATTTGTAAAAAATAGAGATTCCTTGAAAGTAGTTAAAACTCATCTGGGTCTTTTTTTGGGGACTGGGGTAGGATGAGTTTTGATTAACATTCCCATGTTTAAAAAAATGGTTATTCATCAGTTCAAGTTTTCTATTTTTTCTTGGCCTATTTATTTACTTATAGTTTCTAGACATAAGCAATTTTTCTTAGGATTAAAAAAGTTGACATCTAACTTACATACTGTAAAATTCAACCTTTTTTGGTGTACAATTATTTTGAGTTTTAAAAAATATATGCATTCATATAACTATCACCACAATCAAGATATAGAACAGTTGCATCACCCCCAAAATTCCCATGTGCTGCTCCTTTGTAGTCAACCCATCCTCCTGTTTCTAGATCCTAGCAATCACTGATCTGTTTTCTCTCCCTAAAGTTTTGCTTCTTCAGAATGTTGTGCAAACAGAATCAGTAGCCTTTTAAATCTGGTTTGTTTCACCCAACATGATGCAAAATTGATGCCTTTAAGAGTCATCCATTTTATTGAGTGTATCAATTGTTTATTTCTTTTTATTGCTGAGTAGTATTCTATTGTCTGGATATATTTACCAATTCTTTATCCATTAACCAGTTGAAGGACATTTTGATTGTTTTCAGTTTTTGGCAATTATGAAAAAAGTCACTTTAAAGATTTGCACACTGGCTTTTCTGTGAACATAGGTTTTGTTTGAGTTAAAACCTAGGAGTAGAATTGCAGAAACATACACTTACCTTTATAAGAAACTGTCAAACTGTTTTCCAAAGTGAGCTGGGTCATTTTGCATTTTCACCAACAATGTATGACAATTCCAGTTGTTCCACATCCTCACCAACACTTGGTACTGTTATTTTTATTTTAGCTGTTCTAATCGGTATGTAGTGATATCTCATTGTGATTTTGATTTGCATTTTCCCAATGACTAATGATGTTGAACATCTTTGCATGTGCTTACTTGCCATCTGTATATCTTCTTTGGTGAAGTGCCTGTTCAAGTCTTTTGCCCATTTTTTAAATGGGGTTGGTTTTTTTTCATTGTTGTGTTTTGAGATATATATATATCTACTATTCAAGGTGGAATTCTATACCTGGACACTTTGTCCCTCCAGTGTGAAGGAAAAAGAAACATTTTCAGTCAGGCAATTACTCAGAAACTTTACTTTCCCCTCTTGTCTAGAAAGTTACTTGTGGTTTTACTCTAGCAAAAAGACAATGAAAACCAAGAAACAGGAAGATATGGCA
>NW_025796771.1:0-1546 GCF_021613505.1 Equus quagga | reverse complement strand
TCCTTTGTAATTTCTTCTTTGACCCACAGGTCATTTAGAAGAGAGTTGTTTAATTTCCAGAACTTTGGGGGCATTTTTAAAGATGTTTTATATTTTTTGACTTCTAATTTAATTTCATTGTGGTCGGAGAACATACTCTGCAATATTTCAACAACTATTGAAAGGTTTGTTTTATGGCTGAGGATATGGTCTATCTTGAAGCGCATTTTATATGTGCCTTTGAAAATATTGTGTATTTTTTAGCAGCTGAGTGCAGTTTCTATAAATGTCAACTGGGTTAAAAAAAGTTGATTATGTCATTCAGATCACCTATATTCTTACAGATTTTTTTTGCCTAATTGTTCTATTAATTTCTGGGAAAGATGTATAAAAGCCTCCAACATAGTGTTATAATTTTTCCTTTAAAGAATCATGTCTTTATAAAAACTCAAGAGAAGAAAACCACAATTATCTTTGATCTTTTATATTTATCAACATTTTTACCATTTCCGGTGTCTTTTTTTCTTCTTGCTGATCTGAGTTGTCCTCTTGAGTCATTTCCCTTTGGACTGAAGAAGTCTCTGGAATTACTCGTACAGATATGCTGGACTCAAATTTCTGTATTATTGTTTATCTGAAAATGTCTTTACTTTTTCATTTTTGAAGGAGAGCATCATTAGATTTCAAGTTCATTGGGTATCAATTGACATTTTTTTCCTTCGCTACTTTGAATAACCATTCCAATGTTTTCTGATGCAAAGTTAGTCTTTATCACTGCTCCCCTGTAGGTAACATGCTATTTTTCTCCCGCTGTTGTCAAGATTTTTCCTGTACTTTGGTTTTCAGCAGTTTGACTATAATATGACTAGTGGTTATCTTCTTTGAGATTCTTGGATTTGAAAATTAATGTTTTCCATCAAATTTTGGACAAGTTGGAATCATTTTTATTTCTTCAAATATATTTTCCACTTCTTTGCCCCTCTTTTTCTGGAATTTCAATTACACATACCTTGGATTTATTTATATTGTCCCACAGGTCTGGGATTCTGTTCATTTTCATTCAATGTTCAATCTTAATTTTGTTCAAAAGGAGCAATTTTTATTGATCTATCTCCTAGTTAATGAACTTTTTCTTCTATCATATCTAATCTGCTTGTGATAAAATCAAATATTTTTAATTTCAGTTATTGTACTTTTAAAGTCCAGAATTACCATCTTATTTCTTTTGTATTTCCATTTTTCCATTGAGATACTCTTTGTGTTTTCATTGGTAGCATATTTCCTTCAATTCTTTGAACATATTTGTAACACTTAATTTTTTATTTTTGTCTGCTAAATCCTGCATCTGGTTCCTTGTAAAGGTAGTTTCCATTGATGGTCTTTTTTCTTGACTATGGATCACACTTTACCGTTTCTTTACATGGATCACACTTCACTCTTTCTTTGCATGTCTAGTATTTTTGGTTATAAACTAGCATTGTGAACAATATGCCATAGCATTTCTGGATTCTGCCACGTTCTTCTGAAGATGAAAATTGTTCTAGCAGGCAGTTAATTTGCTTAAATT
>NW_025796770.1:0-1102 GCF_021613505.1 Equus quagga | reverse complement strand
CTGCAGAGAAGGAGGATGGTGGGCAGCAGGGAAGACTTGCCTTCTCAGAGGAGGGGATCCTGAGTTGAATCTTGAAGGATGCTGAGGCATCAGCCAGCTAGAGGGACAGGATGCGCAAAGGCCTGGAGTCATAAGAGGACGTTAGTTCAGTGCTAGGGAGGGGGTGAATGATTAATGTCCCATTTTCCAGATGACCTAATTGACACTCAGAGACGTTCATTAGAATCCTGCCAAGACAAACGTGGGGCCTTGGTGATTGCATCCTTGCCTGCCATTCACCTCGACCTTCTTTATTGGGGGAAATGACAGCCCTGATCAAGGCTGATGCCAGGGGTGGTTGACGCCAACGAAAGTAATTATGAGCCCAGCTCTGAAAATGCCATCGTTGAAGCTAAAAACAGTCAGAGTTATTTGTTTTAAGCAAAAGCCTGAACACCAGGCGTGGGTTGGCGGCTGGTTATGATGAAAATATGCAGCTAGCTTTGCAGTGGGCAGAGCGGGCAGCTTTCAGACTTGATGTGTGTCCAGCCTGAGATCCAGACCTAAAGTCCCAATCCAGCTGCCTCGTGCCTGCGCTGTTAGTGGGATTGCATCTTCTAGCCCACAAAGACCCAAGTGAACAGGAAAGCTAAAAATTGTGTGTAGTCAGAATTACTCTTGAAAATCCCTTAAGTTATCCATAAAATGATCTATATAAACATGGTTTTGTATATGCAACCTGGTGAATCTTTTAAACCCTGAAGTGTGAGAACCACTCAGTTAAACTATGAGAAACACAAAATTCGAGCCTATATGTAGATATCTGGGTATTCATTCTGTTCGGCCTTTAAGATAGCTGTCAATGCCCTAATAGTTAATGGGGTGATCAGTGGAGAATTCTAAAGATTCCTGCTTGCCTGCGTAGTTTATTCCATTTTTGTATTAACATGAACCCTCTTCAACTTAGCATATTATTTTACTCAGTGTTCTAATTCCACACTGCTAATTTAGGATAGGTGCATTGTTGCTGTTGTAAGGATCAAACCATATATCATATAGGACAAAAACTTGTACAGTAACTGTCATATAGTAGACGTTCAATAAATGGTTGCTGGATTCAAAT
>NW_025796769.1:0-1102 GCF_021613505.1 Equus quagga | reverse complement strand
ATTTGAATCCAGCAACCATTTATTGAACGTCTACTATATGACAGTTACTGTACAAGTTTTTGTCCTATATGATATATGGTTTGATCCTTACAACAGCAACAATGCACCTATCCTAAATTAGCAGTGTGGAATTAGAACACTGAGTAAAATAATATGCTAAGTTGAAGAGGGTTCATGTTAATACAAAAATGGAATAAACTACGCAGGCAAGCAGGAATCTTTAGAATTCTCCACTGATCACCCCATTAACTATTAGGGCATTGACAGCTATCTTAAAGGCCGAACAGAATGAATACCCAGATATCTACATATAGGCTCGAATTTTGTGTTTCTCATAGTTTAACTGAGTGGTTCTCACACTTCAGGGTTTAAAAGATTCACCAGGTTGCATATACAAAACCATGTTTATATAGATCATTTTATGGATAACTTAAGGGATTTTCAAGAGTAATTCTGACTACACACAATTTTTAGCTTTCCTGTTCACTTGGGTCTTTGTGGGCTAGAAGATGCAATCCCACTAACAGCGCAGGCACGAGGCAGCTGGATTGGGACTTTAGGTCTGGATCTCAGGCTGGACACACATCAAGTCTGAAAGCTGCCCGCTCTGCCCACTGCAAAGCTAGCTGCATATTTTCATCATAACCAGCCGCCAACCCACGCCTGGTGTTCAGGCTTTTGCTTAAAACAAATAACTCTGACTGTTTTTAGCTTCAACGATGGCATTTTCAGAGCTGGGCTCATAATTACTTTCGTTGGCGTCAACCACCCCTGGCATCAGCCTTGATCAGGGCTGTCATTTCCCCCAATAAAGAAGGTCGAGGTGAATGGCAGGCAAGGATGCAATCACCAAGGCCCCACGTTTGTCTTGGCAGGATTCTAATGAACGTCTCTGAGTGTCAATTAGGTCATCTGGAAAATGGGACATTAATCATTCACCCCCTCCCTAGCACTGAACTAACGTCCTCTTATGACTCCAGGCCTTTGCGCATCCTGTCCCTCTAGCTGGCTGATGCCTCAGCATCCTTCAAGATTCAACTCAGGATCCCCTCCTCTGAGAAGGCAAGTCTTCCCTGCTGCCCACCATCCTCCTTCTCTGCAG
>NW_025796768.1:0-2096 GCF_021613505.1 Equus quagga | reverse complement strand
ATGCCTTGCGTGCAAGCACAACCACATTTCATGCCAGGTCTCCTTCATCTCCCCCTCTTTTGTTAGCATTTTGACGGACAGCATGCGCAACGGTCTTAACGATACTTTTTAGTTGTTGTTGCTTTCTCCAGCACCGGAAGACTCCATAGAGAAGCAAGCATAAAATCAATATTAGCACCAGATTTCCCAAAGAAGTAGACAGTAACGTATTTACATGCCCCAAGGGATTCAAACGGTTTAACCCCTCCTGCAGTCCCTTTAATAGGTCATCCCCCGTCAATTTAGGCAATTCTTTACTGAAAGTGTCTGCAATAGATTGTTCGAGTTGCATTATCTCTGCAGTTAAATTTTGATGACCCCGTAAAGAGCGCTTAATCTTTTCCCATCCTTCTGACATGTTAAAACGCAGTGGGGTGACACACATTTGTGTAGAGTTCCAATCACATTTCAATATACTGCGGGTAGCAAGAACTGTCAGTTGATCTCCCAACCAAGATACAGTATGTTGCAAGTTAATTGCATCGGTAGCTAATTGAGCATCTAGGTCCTTTTGCTGTTGCCATAAGGCATGAGAGTCTTTATGCCATTCCCTGATAAAGTCAGCAGTTTGTATCTCTTGCTGCAGTGCCAGGCTGGCCACAGCAGCCGTCGCAGTAACGGATGCAACCGCAAGGATAGTCGCGACGATCAATCCTGCTAGTCGACGGGAGCGATGTAGAACAACTTGAAGGGCATCATACAGATGTGAAACAGCAATAGAGTCAGACCAAGGATGTGTCAGATTAACAGGCATCCAAAGCTCAGAACGAGCTTTTACAATTATTACAGATTTGTTGGTATCTTCGATTGTCTCCCACCAAGTTTTGTTTACACATTGAGTAAAGACACAATCAGCAGTACAATTTACATATCCCTCTGTAACATTTAACATAATTTTCCCTGATAACAAGGAATAGGGAAATTTGACACAAGCAGTTGCAGTGTAGGTGTTATTCTTATGCAGGTGAACCTGAAAAGATCCAGAACTTTGAGACACATTTAAGGTAAAATTACCAGTTCATACAGTCAAATGTCCAGACACCGCGCACAATTTCCATATATCTCTCTGAATTTGAGGGTAAGGAGGATGTTGTAAAAGCGGGGGAACAAGAGCGAAATGCTGCATAGTCACAGTCTCATTTCCATAGCCATTTTGGAAATCAACTTATCTTCTTCCTCCTCCTCACTATCCTCCTCAGAATCTGAGCTAGACTTAGAAATCCCATCAGGTGGAGGGGGAGGGAAAGATCCCTCCTTTTTATCTTCTTCCACAGGAACGTCCTCATAATGAGCCTCACTACGACGGGAATTAACCTCACTATCTGTTTCAAAAATTTCAAGCGCCTGAGTAACGGTGCTACAGAGAGTCCAGAGTTTAAGAGACATAACGTTTCGCGATTCCTTTTGAACTTGTTTCCACTCCCCCAAATTTAACTGAACCTTTGTCTGATGATGGAACCAATAACAGTGGCAATCAACATGCCGAAATAATTCATTCAAGCGCCGAGAGGACGCTTTTACCCCGATGGACTCAAGGAGTCCCTTTACAAGGTCTAAATATTGTGACCTGAGAGAATTAGAATTCCCCATGATTTATTTATTCCCGAAAGTCCCCCTTTCACTTTTCCCGGGGTGCTTACTCTTTCGGTTTCGTCGTGCCCCACGTTGGGATTTACCTATTCCCGAAAGTCCTCCTTTCAATTTTCCCGGGGTGCTTACCCTTTCGGTTTCGTCGAGCCCCACGTTGGGCGCCAGATGCTGCCAACGAAATGAGTACACGAACACCGGTTGCTGTGTAGTCTCTCGAGTTTCTCGAGCTCTTTATTCTTACAGCCTCTAAACAAAGCCGGCCTTTTGCCAAAGCAGTGAGTCAGCGACCTAAGCCTGCCCAAGCGTCCCACAATAATGACCTTTCCCCTACACATCTGTTTATAACAAGTTCCTTCATAATGTTTCAAACTCCCAAGGCCCCAGGCTTGTTCCTTTTGAGGAACTGATAAAACATCCCTGTTTGCAAGCAATGTTTTCCCTGGGGCCTTGTGAGTTCACCAGGCAGA
>NW_025796767.1:0-2096 GCF_021613505.1 Equus quagga | reverse complement strand
TCTGCCTGGTGAACTCACAAGGCCCCAGGGAAAACATTGCTTGCAAACAGGGATGTTTTATCAGTTCCTCAAAAGGAACAAGCCTGGGGCCTTGGGAGTTTGAAACATTATGAAGGAACTTGTTATAAACAGATGTGTAGGGGAAAGGTCATTATTGTGGGACGCTTGGGCAGGCTTAGGTCGCTGACTCACTGCTTTGGCAAAAGGCCGGCTTTGTTTAGAGGCTGTAAGAATAAAGAGCTCGAGAAACTCGAGAGACTACACAGCAACCGGTGTTCGTGTACTCATTTCGTTGGCAGCATCTGGCGCCCAACGTGGGGCTCGACGAAACCGAAAGGGTAAGCACCCCGGGAAAATTGAAAGGAGGACTTTCGGGAATAGGTAAATCCCAACGTGGGGCACGACGAAACCGAAAGAGTAAGCACCCCGGGAAAAGTGAAAGGGGGACTTTCGGGAATAAATAAATCATGGGGAATTCTAATTCTCTCAGGTCACAATATTTAGACCTTGTAAAGGGACTCCTTGAGTCCATCGGGGTAAAAGCGTCCTCTCGGCGCTTGAATGAATTATTTCGGCATGTTGATTGCCACTGTTATTGGTTCCATCATCAGACAAAGGTTCAGTTAAATTTGGGGGAGTGGAAACAAGTTCAAAAGGAATCGCGAAACGTTATGTCTCTTAAACTCTGGACTCTCTGTAGCACCGTTACTCAGGCGCTTGAAATTTTTGAAACAGATAGTGAGGTTAATTCCCGTCGTAGTGAGGCTCATTATGAGGACGTTCCTGTGGAAGAAGATAAAAAGGAGGGATCTTTCCCTCCCCCTCCACCTGATGGGATTTCTAAGTCTAGCTCAGATTCTGAGGAGGATAGTGAGGAGGAGGAAGAAGATAAGTTGATTTCCAAAATGGCTATGGAAATGAGACTGTGACTATGCAGCATTTCGCTCTTGTTCCCCCGCTTTTACAACATCCTCCTTACCCTCAAATTCAGAGAGATATATGGAAATTGTGCGCGGTGTCTGGACATTTGACTGTATGAACTGGTAATTTTACCTTAAATGTGTCTCAAAGTTCTGGATCTTTTCAGGTTCACCTGCATAAGAATAACACCTACACTGCAACTGCTTGTGTCAAATTTCCCTATTCCTTGTTATCAGGGAAAATTATGTTAAATGTTACAGAGGGATATGTAAATTGTACTGCTGATTGTGTCTTTACTCAATGTGTAAACAAAACTTGGTGGGAGACAATCGAAGATACCAACAAATCTGTAATAATTGTAAAAGCTCGTTCTGAGCTTTGGATGCCTGTTAATCTGACACATCCTTGGTCTGACTCTATTGCTGTTTCACATCTGTATGATGCCCTTCAAGTTGTTCTACATCGCTCCCGTCGACTAGCAGGATTGATCGTCGCGACTATCCTTGCGGTTGCATCCGTTACTGCGACGGCTGCTGTGGCCAGCCTGGCACTGCAGCAAGAGATACAAACTGCTGACTTTATCAGGGAATGGCATAAAGACTCTCATGCCTTATGGCAACAGCAAAAGGACCTAGATGCTCAATTAGCTACCGATGCAATTAACTTGCAACATACTGTATCTTGGTTGGGAGATCAACTGACAGTTCTTGCTACCCGCAGTATATTGAAATGTGATTGGAACTCTACACAAATGTGTGTCACCCCACTGCGTTTTAACATGTCAGAAGGATGGGAAAAGATTAAGCGCTCTTTACGGGGTCATCAAAATTTAACTGCAGAGATAATGCAACTCGAACAATCTATTGCAGACACTTTCAGTAAAGAATTGCCTAAATTGACGGGGGATGACCTATTAAAGGGACTGCAGGAGGGGTTAAACCGTTTGAATCCCTTGGGGCATGTAAATACGTTACTGTCTACTTCTTTGGGAAATCTGGTGCTAATATTGATTTTATGCTTGCTTCTCTATGGAGTCTTCCGGTGCTGGAGAAAGCAACAACAACTAAAAAGTATCGTTAAGACCGTTGCGCATGCTGTCCGTCAAAATGCTAACAAAAGAGGGGGAGATGAAGGAGACCTGGCATGAAATGTGGTTGTGCTTGCACGCAAGGCAT
>NW_025796766.1:0-1568 GCF_021613505.1 Equus quagga | reverse complement strand
ACTGACCCTGTTTGTATAGTAGGATAATCCTATTTGCCCACCGAGTACAGACATGTAGTCAAGACACACTAATGTTGGGGGATTTCCCTAAGGCCATCCAGAAAATACGATGATGGGGATCTTTAGGCTCTGGAGTGCCGTTCAAATCCCATTGCCACAATCATGTAAATGCGTAAATGAAATAAACTGCTGATGCATTATAACAAAGACACAGAGTAGCATGTGGGCATAAATGAAAAGGTGGTTAAGTTTACCCTGGGGCATGAGGAAGAGAAACAATGCTTGAGATGAGTTTCGAAAAACATTCTCCGAGTTGACAAGGAAGAAAAAGCATTCCAAAGACGTGGATGCAGGAGACAGCAGGCCCTGCTAGAGAACTGCAAGTAGCTACACACGACCAGAGTTGGGGGTGGCTACACCGCCAGAGGGAGCCGGCGAGAGCTGAAGGTGGAGCTGCAGAGCGCAAATCGCCGGGGCCTCACCCGCCAGCTGAGCCCCTTCAGGGCAGGAGTCACTGAAAGGCTTTTAAGAGGGAGTGTGGGAGCAGAGGTGCCCTTGGCAAGGGGGGCCTGGAGGTGGCATGGCAAGTATGGGGTTCCACGGGAGACCTGGGAGGATACACCGCAACAGGCCAGGCAGGAGGCAACAAGGCATCGAACCAAAACAGTAGGGTCAGAGGAGAAAGGACACGGAAAAGGGGTACCAGTACGGTGAGCTGATGGTCCATAACTTAAATACCCCCAAAGCACCATTGGTATGAGTGAGAGGAAGAAACTCCAAGTTGCAGAAGCAAGGTGAAAGGAGACGTCCCCTGGATAACCATAGTGAAGGCACATACGTTACTCAGGGGTACGCAAACTGGAGGTTACCTACATGCTGTTTAGGGTTTTTCCAATGGAGAGTTTGTGCAGAAGTTCACAGGCACTGGAATCGGAAAGATCCAGGATTAAGTTCCGGGTCTGCTACTCATTAGCTGGGTGACCTTGAACTAATAATTAACCTTCCCAGAGTAGTTTTCTCACTTGAAAAGACAAGAAGAATCACCCTACCCACTTCACAGGGTCATGGGAGAACGAATGAGATAATGTGTTTAAACTGCCAACATAATGACGCAACTGATGAGGCCTGCTGGTTGATTTCGTTTCGCTTAACAAGCTGCGTGCTCAAAACATGTAGAATCATAACGAGCAAAGACTCTGAAACATTTACAATCCCACCAGTGTGGTTCATATATGGCCTGAACTTCATGAACAGTAGCCATTTATTATCAATGGATTCACATTATTAAAAGCGCAGATTCTAGAGCCAGCATACCTAGGTTCAAAACCGGGCCCTTCCACTTACTAACTGCGTGACTTTGGGCAATTTACTGAACTTCTCTATGCCTCGGTTCCCACATCTGTAAAATGGGGATGATAACAGTACCCACCTCATGGGATGACAGTGAGGACTAAAGGAGTTTATTTTATGTCTAGAGTGCTTAGAACAACGCCTGTCCACTGTACACACTCAATGAACACTGTACAGACATGTAGTCAAGACACACTAATGTTGGGGGATTTCCCTAA
>NW_025796765.1:0-1568 GCF_021613505.1 Equus quagga | reverse complement strand
ACTGACCCTGTTTGTATAGTAGGATAATCCTATTTGCCCACCGAGTACAGACATGTAGTCAAGACACACTAATGTTGGGGGATTTCCCTAAGGCCATCCAGAAAATACGATGATGGGGATCTTTAGGCTCTGGAGTGCCGTTCAAATCCCATTGCCACAATCATGTAAATGCGTAAATGAAATAAACTGCTGATGCATTATAACAAAGACACAGAGTAGCATGTGGGCATAAATGAAAAGGTGGTTAAGTTTACCCTGGGGCATGAGGAAGAGAAACAATGCTTGAGATGAGTTTCGAAAAACATTCTCCGAGTTGACAAGGAAGAAAAAGCATTCCAAAGACGTGGATGCAGGAGACAGCAGGCCCTGCTAGAGAACTGCAAGTAGCTACACACGACCAGAGTTGGGGGTGGCTACACCGCCAGAGGGAGCCGGCGAGAGCTGAAGGTGGAGCTGCAGAGCGCAAATCGCCGGGGCCTCACCCGCCAGCTGAGCCCCTTCAGGGCAGGAGTCACTGAAAGGCTTTTAAGAGGGAGTGTGGGAGCAGAGGTGCCCTTGGCAAGGGGGGCCTGGAGGTGGCATGGCAAGTATGGGGTTCCACGGGAGACCTGGGAGGATACACCGCAACAGGCCAGGCAGGAGGCAACAAGGCATCGAACCAAAACAGTAGGGTCAGAGGAGAAAGGACACGGAAAAGGGGTACCAGTACGGTGAGCTGATGGTCCATAACTTAAATACCCCCAAAGCACCATTGGTATGAGTGAGAGGAAGAAACTCCAAGTTGCAGAAGCAAGGTGAAAGGAGACGTCCCCTGGATAACCATAGTGAAGGCACATACGTTACTCAGGGGTACGCAAACTGGAGGTTACCTACATGCTGTTTAGGGTTTTTCCAATGGAGAGTTTGTGCAGAAGTTCACAGGCACTGGAATCGGAAAGATCCAGGATTAAGTTCCGGGTCTGCTACTCATTAGCTGGGTGACCTTGAACTAATAATTAACCTTCCCAGAGTAGTTTTCTCACTTGAAAAGACAAGAAGAATCACCCTACCCACTTCACAGGGTCATGGGAGAACGAATGAGATAATGTGTTTAAACTGCCAACATAATGACGCAACTGATGAGGCCTGCTGGTTGATTTCGTTTCGCTTAACAAGCTGCGTGCTCAAAACATGTAGAATCATAACGAGCAAAGACTCTGAAACATTTACAATCCCACCAGTGTGGTTCATATATGGCCTGAACTTCATGAACAGTAGCCATTTATTATCAATGGATTCACATTATTAAAAGCGCAGATTCTAGAGCCAGCATACCTAGGTTCAAAACCGGGCCCTTCCACTTACTAACTGCGTGACTTTGGGCAATTTACTGAACTTCTCTATGCCTCGGTTCCCACATCTGTAAAATGGGGATGATAACAGTACCCACCTCATGGGATGACAGTGAGGACTAAAGGAGTTTATTTTATGTCTAGAGTGCTTAGAACAACGCCTGTCCACTGTACACACTCAATGAACACTGTACAGACATGTAGTCAAGACACACTAATGTTGGGGGATTTCCCTAA
>NW_025796764.1:0-1568 GCF_021613505.1 Equus quagga | reverse complement strand
TTAGGGAAATCCCCCAACATTAGTGTGTCTTGACTACATGTCTGTACAGTGTTCATTGAGTGTGTACAGTGGACAGGCGTTGTTCTAAGCACTCTAGACATAAAATAAACTCCTTTAGTCCTCACTGTCATCCCATGAGGTGGGTACTGTTATCATCCCCATTTTACAGATGTGGGAACCGAGGCATAGAGAAGTTCAGTAAATTGCCCAAAGTCACGCAGTTAGTAAGTGGAAGGGCCCGGTTTTGAACCTAGGTATGCTGGCTCTAGAATCTGCGCTTTTAATAATGTGAATCCATTGATAATAAATGGCTACTGTTCATGAAGTTCAGGCCATATATGAACCACACTGGTGGGATTGTAAATGTTTCAGAGTCTTTGCTCGTTATGATTCTACATGTTTTGAGCACGCAGCTTGTTAAGCGAAACGAAATCAACCAGCAGGCCTCATCAGTTGCGTCATTATGTTGGCAGTTTAAACACATTATCTCATTCGTTCTCCCATGACCCTGTGAAGTGGGTAGGGTGATTCTTCTTGTCTTTTCAAGTGAGAAAACTACTCTGGGAAGGTTAATTATTAGTTCAAGGTCACCCAGCTAATGAGTAGCAGACCCGGAACTTAATCCTGGATCTTTCCGATTCCAGTGCCTGTGAACTTCTGCACAAACTCTCCATTGGAAAAACCCTAAACAGCATGTAGGTAACCTCCAGTTTGCGTACCCCTGAGTAACGTATGTGCCTTCACTATGGTTATCCAGGGGACGTCTCCTTTCACCTTGCTTCTGCAACTTGGAGTTTCTTCCTCTCACTCATACCAATGGTGCTTTGGGGGTATTTAAGTTATGGACCATCAGCTCACCGTACTGGTACCCCTTTTCCGTGTCCTTTCTCCTCTGACCCTACTGTTTTGGTTCGATGCCTTGTTGCCTCCTGCCTGGCCTGTTGCGGTGTATCCTCCCAGGTCTCCCGTGGAACCCCATACTTGCCATGCCACCTCCAGGCCCCCCTTGCCAAGGGCACCTCTGCTCCCACACTCCCTCTTAAAAGCCTTTCAGTGACTCCTGCCCTGAAGGGGCTCAGCTGGCGGGTGAGGCCCCGGCGATTTGCGCTCTGCAGCTCCACCTTCAGCTCTCGCCGGCTCCCTCTGGCGGTGTAGCCACCCCCAACTCTGGTCGTGTGTAGCTACTTGCAGTTCTCTAGCAGGGCCTGCTGTCTCCTGCATCCACGTCTTTGGAATGCTTTTTCTTCCTTGTCAACTCGGAGAATGTTTTTCGAAACTCATCTCAAGCATTGTTTCTCTTCCTCATGCCCCAGGGTAAACTTAACCACCTTTTCATTTATGCCCACATGCTACTCTGTGTCTTTGTTATAATGCATCAGCAGTTTATTTCATTTACGCATTTACATGATTGTGGCAATGGGATTTGAACGGCACTCCAGAGCCTAAAGATCCCCATCATCGTATTTTCTGGATGGCCTTAGGGAAATCCCCCAACATTAGTGTGTCTTGACTACATGTCTGTACTCGGTGGGCAAATAGGATTATCCTACTATACAAACAGGGTCAGT
>NW_025796763.1:0-1568 GCF_021613505.1 Equus quagga | reverse complement strand
TTAGGGAAATCCCCCAACATTAGTGTGTCTTGACTACATGTCTGTACAGTGTTCATTGAGTGTGTACAGTGGACAGGCGTTGTTCTAAGCACTCTAGACATAAAATAAACTCCTTTAGTCCTCACTGTCATCCCATGAGGTGGGTACTGTTATCATCCCCATTTTACAGATGTGGGAACCGAGGCATAGAGAAGTTCAGTAAATTGCCCAAAGTCACGCAGTTAGTAAGTGGAAGGGCCCGGTTTTGAACCTAGGTATGCTGGCTCTAGAATCTGCGCTTTTAATAATGTGAATCCATTGATAATAAATGGCTACTGTTCATGAAGTTCAGGCCATATATGAACCACACTGGTGGGATTGTAAATGTTTCAGAGTCTTTGCTCGTTATGATTCTACATGTTTTGAGCACGCAGCTTGTTAAGCGAAACGAAATCAACCAGCAGGCCTCATCAGTTGCGTCATTATGTTGGCAGTTTAAACACATTATCTCATTCGTTCTCCCATGACCCTGTGAAGTGGGTAGGGTGATTCTTCTTGTCTTTTCAAGTGAGAAAACTACTCTGGGAAGGTTAATTATTAGTTCAAGGTCACCCAGCTAATGAGTAGCAGACCCGGAACTTAATCCTGGATCTTTCCGATTCCAGTGCCTGTGAACTTCTGCACAAACTCTCCATTGGAAAAACCCTAAACAGCATGTAGGTAACCTCCAGTTTGCGTACCCCTGAGTAACGTATGTGCCTTCACTATGGTTATCCAGGGGACGTCTCCTTTCACCTTGCTTCTGCAACTTGGAGTTTCTTCCTCTCACTCATACCAATGGTGCTTTGGGGGTATTTAAGTTATGGACCATCAGCTCACCGTACTGGTACCCCTTTTCCGTGTCCTTTCTCCTCTGACCCTACTGTTTTGGTTCGATGCCTTGTTGCCTCCTGCCTGGCCTGTTGCGGTGTATCCTCCCAGGTCTCCCGTGGAACCCCATACTTGCCATGCCACCTCCAGGCCCCCCTTGCCAAGGGCACCTCTGCTCCCACACTCCCTCTTAAAAGCCTTTCAGTGACTCCTGCCCTGAAGGGGCTCAGCTGGCGGGTGAGGCCCCGGCGATTTGCGCTCTGCAGCTCCACCTTCAGCTCTCGCCGGCTCCCTCTGGCGGTGTAGCCACCCCCAACTCTGGTCGTGTGTAGCTACTTGCAGTTCTCTAGCAGGGCCTGCTGTCTCCTGCATCCACGTCTTTGGAATGCTTTTTCTTCCTTGTCAACTCGGAGAATGTTTTTCGAAACTCATCTCAAGCATTGTTTCTCTTCCTCATGCCCCAGGGTAAACTTAACCACCTTTTCATTTATGCCCACATGCTACTCTGTGTCTTTGTTATAATGCATCAGCAGTTTATTTCATTTACGCATTTACATGATTGTGGCAATGGGATTTGAACGGCACTCCAGAGCCTAAAGATCCCCATCATCGTATTTTCTGGATGGCCTTAGGGAAATCCCCCAACATTAGTGTGTCTTGACTACATGTCTGTACTCGGTGGGCAAATAGGATTATCCTACTATACAAACAGGGTCAGT
>NW_025796762.1:0-11500 GCF_021613505.1 Equus quagga | reverse complement strand
GAGGTATATGCACTAGTTATGAAATTTTAGTCTCATTTGTTGAGAACAGGTGATCTTCAATGAATCAAGGAAAATTAATAATGACTTGGCAGATTGACTCAAGTTCTTGAGTGGAAAGGGATGACAAATGTTTCTAGAAAGCCCCAGAGGCTCTATTGGGTGGATATACACACACCTCACTTTCTAAGCAAATAAAATCATTATTAAAAAAGAATGATTTTAGGACTTGACTCTGTGATCCATAGTGGAGCTCTAGAGAGTTGATTTATGTGCTAAAAGAGTGCGATCTGTTTGGTAATGTGACTAACTGTAAGTTTGTCATTTTTTAGCAGAATTGTCACAGGGAAAAAATTGGATTTTTAAGAAAGCAATAACTAGACACCAATGTCATTTAAAAAGGCACACGAGGAGCCCTCCTATCTGCAGGTGGAGGAGTCCTCTGAGCAAGCATCTGGGAACTCGACATTTGAATTCATCATTGTCAGAAATTGAAGCCTTACGAGTTTTATTTCCAATAGACAGAAATACAGATTTTCATTGGCAATGAGGTTGGGTGACCTTAGTGAGTTCTAAGTGAAATATTCTTCACTTGATGGAATAACCAGAACAGGTTTTTTGTTTGTTTTTTTTTTAAGGGAAAAATGTCTCTTAAAGGTAACAGATGATTAATGTGGTAACTATTCCTGGAGTTCTTATCAACACTTTTCTGTGCATTTAAAAACTGAAATCCAAATGCTCAATTTTTACTTTTAATTAATTATAGCTTAAAATAAGTAATATGGAAATATAAGCTTCAAAAGTAAAAAAAAAAGATTCACAATGTCTAATTTGATAAAGTATTTTAATGAAGGTCTCTTGTGAATCCACTTTCATATTAAGAATGCATAGGTGTATTTGAAAATTAGTGTGAACTATAAGGCATATCTATAGACGCTGACTTGAAGCCAGAGGGATAATTTCTAAGAATTAGGAATCACATATGTTTAGGAAACAGTACATATGAAATAAATATATGTATGTCTTGGTTAGCACCAACTGAATAATTAGACGCCTAAGACAAGCTTAAATTTCTTTCCTATCAGTGTCTTCAAGTGTAAAACTGGGATAATGGCAGCATCTGTTCCACAGGATTGTTGTGTGGATTAATTCGGTTAGCATACTTCAAGCAGGCAAATTTACATCAACTTGACATTTAAGATAAATATTCATAAACGTTAGCTGTTAGTATTAATTCACCCTTCTTCTTCAGAAGGATCAAATACCTTAGCCAAGGCATTTATTTTGAAAATATAAGCTTTCCATCCCTGCAAAAGTTCACGTGATTTCTCCTAGCGATACAGTCTCAGGTTTAGAAACCCTGTTAGAATATGTGGCAGTGTAGGCAGGACTTTTAACCCACTTCTAAAGAATAGTGTGTGCAAAGATGGTGGGACGTCCCTGCCATGATTATGCTATGGTATACGGCAAAAGTGAAGGGGTTGTAATAAAATGTAAAATATAATAAAAGCCACTAACTGGTTGACCTTAAATTACCACAAGGAAGTTAGTCCTGCGCAGCCTGACCTAACGGCTGAGCCCTTTAACAGCGTCCTACGTCAGAGAGAACAGCAGAGACGACAGTGACCTGCTGGCTTTGGAGAAGCACACTGCCCAGTTGTGGGGAGGGCCACGTGTCATGGAGGAGCAGGCAGCCTTTAGGAGCTGAGGGTGTGGGTCCTACCACTGCAAGGAACTGCTTCTGCCAATGGCAGCGTGAGTTTTGAAGAGGAAGTAAAGCTTCAGATAAGATCACAGACCATGGTGCCTTAACTGTCGCTCTGTGTGATCTTGTGAGAGAACCCGGCTAAGCCTGGCCACACTCCTGATCCACGGAACCTGTGAGGTAATAAACGAGTGTTGTTTGTAGCTGCCAAGGTCATGGTCATTTGTAATGCAGCAACAGAAAACTAATATAGAACAGTGCATTATAGCAAGCCTAAATCTTTGATGTTACAGCTTGGATTCATATTTTCTTTGCCATCACAAGTCATTAGGAAATTCAGTTGGGTACCCATGTTTGCATATCAACTTCAGAAATCGCAGAACAGGGGCTGACTAATTGAGATGAAGTTACAGGCATCATGCGTTTCTAGAGCTACTTTGACTTTTCAGCTTTGTCCATTTTCTCTCTTTTTGAATAAGGGTAAGTGTATGTTTTCCTGTGTTTAAGCAAAGGTAATATTTCCCCTGTTCTGTATATGTTGGAAAGGGCATCTCTCCCTGACACATTTGTTCTTCAGTTTCTTTTTTTTGTGATTCCTGTTTGGAGTTGATGGCAAGTTGACATTTTTTCTCCTGCCAAAAACCAATGTCAAAGAAATCCAGAATGTGTCAGAGGAGATGTCCCATCCCCCGCATCTGCCTCCAGCGGGGGTCTCATTCCATTCCGCTCCCTCCAGCCACAGAGCTCTTAAATCAGGGGAAAAATAGAACAACGCTTAAGCAACATAGTAACTAGAAAAAGGCTCATGTTTTTTTCTATGTTCTTTAGACATAGTTGATGTTTTTAAAGCTGGGAGTAGCTGTTTTAATTTGCAACAATGTAAGTACTCTGAGTTTTTTAGTCAATGAACTGATCTGCAATCATCTCATTCTCATTGTGCAGAAAAAGCCAGAGGAGCCGCTTGCTAAACTTACTCTGTAATACTTTACCTTGCACCTACGTACTATTCCTTGTAAAGATCTACTTTGAACCCTTCTGTAGCTCTCAACTTCCTTCATGATTTTAAAGTGCAGATGATAGATGGGATTTATTTAAAAGCAAGTATTTGCATTTCAGATCATATTATGCTTCTTGCAAAATTTGTGTGACTTGATATCTGAAAACAGAGTGGTATATTAGATGCTCCTGAATTATGTGTGTCTAATTATAGCTATCAAATATTTAGTAGTTTAAATAATCAGTAGTAATTTTACTGAAAAGGCACATTTTGAAAGGATGTTTAAAAAGCATGCATTTTTTTTTAGTCCAGAAATACCAAACGGTGACAGATAGCACATACACTATTACAAAAATATACTCCTGTGTATGCAGTCAGGTTCTAAGTGAAGGAAGACAGTCCGATTTAGAAAATGGCATTATTGAGAATCAAAGCAGAAGGATGCAAGATCATCAAAGAAAATACAACAAATTCAATCAATAGCTTAACTGATTCATGAATTAGATTTTAAGAGAAAGTGGAAGAAGTGCTGTTGGGTAAAGAGTCAGCTCAGCTATTGAGGATTTTGTGCAAGAGATTCCCTTACAGATACTTTAAAAAAGAAAAGAGGCAAGTACCTTAAGATCCCGAACACATTTACGTTGCAAGTAGTGTAGATCTAAATTACAAGGTATAAAATAATGTCAATTTAAAGAACTATACATTGAGTTTATACCTAATTTTTAATATACAAATTTGCTAATAAGCAAAATCCTAAAAACAATCAAAACTAAAACAAAAAGAAATCTGAAACTATGTTCACAGATGATGAACACCTGCTTATAATGTATTATGTAACTTTCAAATAGTTTCAGAACAGGTGAAAATATTATGACTATGTAAGTAGGTGTGATATGGGGATTCATAACAAAAAAGTATATGTTTGATCTTAGTTCCCATTTCTAGCATAAAGCTCCTAAAACTCTAGAAATTTCCTACATAATGAGAGCAATAAAGGTGTCTTCTGTTACGTTAATGAGGTGACTTTTGGAACATACCTAGGGATGGGGCCAGTTGCCAGGAGAAACAACCAAGTCACCAGAGGCTTGTAACTTTCAGTCCCACTTCCCTGACTTCCAGGGAGAGGAGAGGGTCTGGGGGTTGAATCAGTTGCCAACAGACAATAATTTAATCAACCATGCCTATGTAACAAAGCGTCCATAAAACCCCAGAAGGACATGGTTTGGAGAGCTTCCAGGTTGGTGAACAGGTGGAGGTGCTGGGAGAGTGGGGCCTTGGAGAGGGCAGGGAAGCTCCATGTTCTTTCCCTGCCCTATGTGTCGCTTCCATCTGACTATTCCTGACTTGTGTCATTTCATAATAAAGTGGTAATCTAGTATGTGAAATGTTGAGTTCAGTGAGCAGCTCTAACAAATTAATGGAAACCAGGGATGGGGTCATTGGAACCTCCCTTCTGTAGCTGATGAATCAGAAGCACAGGTAAGAGTTTGGGCTTGTGACTGGCATCTGAGGTGTGGGGTTGGGGCGGTACTGCGGGACTGACCTTTTAACCCATGGGATCTGATGCTGTCTCTGGGTAGATTGTGTCCAAACTGAGTTGAACTATAGGACACCCAGCTGGTATTGGAGCATTGAATGGATGGGTGGGGGGAATCCCCACCATATGCAATGGAATTGGTAACCAGAACCATTAGTAAGAAAAATCAGTTACTGAAAGTTAATTTCACAAGAGCCAATTGTGATTATTTTTTACTAAATTGATCAAAACAAAAATTTCGAATGAGTAAATGGCAATTAAACTTTGTTTTATATCTAGTAAAAAGATTACAGAGAAAATAGGACAGCTCCAACTACACCTGAATTTTTGAGCTTTACTATTTGCATTTATGTGCTTTGAGTGTAACACGTGCTGTGATTTTTGAAGACTAATTTTTAATACATAGTTCAACCTAAATGCTTTTTACCAAAATTTTGATAAGGCAGAAATGGAAATAGGCAAAATGTCATTCAAAAGGGGAAAACAGTATTAAAAGACTCACGTTTAGTTGAGGCACTTATGGAGGTCTCAATAGTTCTGAACACAGATCACAGCTACATAACTATAGCAAAGTTCAGGTCATTCTGGGTCACCTTACTGCTCAGACTGCATGATGACCTGAGTCAGCTGCCAAATGCCAGAATTCTTCAGAAAGTTCTCTGCTCAGGCTTACACGAATAGCACAAGGAGGGCAGTTTGATGGTCTCATGGCTGAACATGTTTATTTTAGGATTTATTTTATGTTTCTAAGAAGGTTAAGAATTGAAAGCGTCCCTGTCTTCTTTCCTCCTCTGATTAACTCTAGTCCACTTATGCATTGTCATGAATTCTGACTTTTTTTGAAAAAAGAACTAAGGGGTCATATTTTGCCGTTCAATTTCACTTCTTTCGGAATTTGATCTTCTAGTTTCTCAGGAGACTCAGAAGCTTCACTAACCTGGCAAATATTAGAAGACCTACTAGGTGTGATTCACTGATATTTTTGACTAACATAGGTCACCCTAGCAATGCCAATTACCCTTTTCTCTTTGTGTCTCTATATTGTGCTTTTCTTCTATATTGCAATTTAAAATTTGCCTCAAGTGGAATTTTCCCCCACTCCTCCTAAACCTTGTGCTGATCTTATGTATGAAGGACTTTTGTTTATTTTTTTCTATTTGAAAAGAATTTACTTTTTCCTCTTCTTCATTCTCTATGAGACCATGATTTGCATCCTAACATTGATGGTAGTTCTCTGTATCTTCATTACAACAGGAATTAGCAGTCCTAGCCAATCTTATGATAATGGACTTTAATGCTGGGGGTTCTCCTCTCATTTAATCCCTTTCAGATAAACTTGGTGGCACGTAGTCATAGTCCTCAATATAGAAGATTAATTTACTAGCTGAATGTTTAATATAACTGAGGGCTAAAATAGGGTCTAGCCTAGATTAATAAAGAGATGTTTCTTAAAAGATGAAAAGTTAAATTAGCTTGAAGGAAGACTCAGCCTGAGAATGGTTGATGAGAAGGAGATGGAAAAGAAGAATACAAAACACAAGCATGGGGATAGGAATATGTGTGTGAATGTGTGTGGACTAGGAAGGGAGAATGCAGTCCGGGAATGAAGTCTCTGTAAGAGAGACTGTAGGGCATAGAGTGGAAAGAGGCAGAATATATCCAGACTGCCAACTCAAATGTCAAAGAAACAATGTGCAAAAGGTTGAGTCATTGCTCAAATACTAGAATATAACCATGCTGGTCATGGTAATTGGCGGTTTTACTTACATCTAAATTGTAATCCATAAAATAAGTAAATGAATATCTCCAAGGTTGGAATGATAACTTTGGCAGATATTCGTTATCTGTGATCCAAATGAGTCCATTTAATGTTCCACACGAAAGAAGAAAAGTGATTCCTGAGACCGTCTGCAGACAGTCTACCTGGTTTGAAAGGAAACGTCTCTAGTAAGAGATGAGCAACTTTAGTGAGGTTGTGAATTGGTGACATGAAGACTTGCATGGAAAGCATGGGACAAAATCAATTTCTAATTTTCTGAAACTCTTGTAAAAATATTTATGAGGAATAATAGTTTTTAAAAGACTTAATGTAAGGAAAGAGATTATATTGCACACCAGTGTTGATAAATTTGGGATTCTTGCCATCCTCAGGTCACATCTCATGAATTCCAAGGGTCTGCTGCCTAGGTAAATCATGTGACTATTTATACTTTTCTTTCCGTCAAAGGTTGCAAACACATGAATTAAAGACTAATAGGTAAGTCTCATGATAGAATCAGGTTTTTAATCCATTTTGGTTTGAATAACTTTATTTTTCACATAATGTCTTATCCACTCCTGTCTTGTCACTTTCACCACACTCTCTATTTCTCTCTCTATTCCTCTTAATATCGTCATTGAAGTCAACTATTTAAAATTCATGTTCATATGCATCCTGAGAGTATGACTTAATAGCTTGTAAAAGACCAACCAAACAGATCCCAAAATTTATTAGGGGCTCACCTGTGGCTGAGTGCTTAAGTTCGTGCGCTCTTCTTCAGCTGCCCAGGGTTTCATCAGTTCAGATCCTGGGCGTGGACATGGCGCTGCTCATCAGGCCATGCTGAGGTGGCGTCCCACGTAGTACAGCCGGAAGGACCTACAACTAGAATGGGCAACTATATACTGGGAGGCTTTGGGAAGAAGAAGAAGGAAAAAAAAAAAAGAAGATTGGCAATAGTTGTTAGCTCAGGTGCCAAACTTTAAAAGATAAACAAAAAATAAAAAAAACTTATTAAAGACTAAAAGCTCATATATCATGAAATTTATGTCAAAGATACTCTATAGACTTGAAAAAAGAATATATTATTTCACCATTTATATTGTTTTCCAAGGAACTAGATTATAAATTTCTAGTCTAAAAGAAATAAATTACTTATTTCAAGTTATTTCTTCAGAAATAAATAATGAATGAGCAAAGTAAAAGCAATATGTTTCAACTCACATAAATATCAATATATTTTGCTGCATCAGTGTTAATACGATAACCCCGATTTATAGAAATAAATGTAGGAAATTTTTTAAAAATATTTAGCTACAATTATGGATTTCATTAAAAGTGGCTAATTTTCCACTCACAGGGAGATTTCTGAAGAACCAGTTCATGACAGGATGCATTATGATTATGGTATCGATTATCAAAAAGTGAACCTGGTCATTATTTTACAAGGCAGAACATTTGAAATGACAATTCTGTTTCTTGGCAATAGTGTGTATCAGAGCCTTAAAATCTCCTTAAGGAACTAGACTTTTCATACAAATAGTACAAACATCAAAATCAGGATATTCAAAATTTATGCCCCAACTATTAAAAACCACCACCATTTAACTCATATGGTTATCTCTTTTTGAATCAACATGTATAATGCAATCAATTTCTCAAATTCTGAGTTTTGCACTCTGACAAATTGTCACAAGGGAAAAAAATTAAAAAAAACTAAAAACAACTGGTTACTGAAGACTTTTGGTTACGGTTTGTCATTTGTGCCTGAAAAGTTAGTGCTTTGGACTCTGAGTAGCAATCACTTATTATACAGGTCAAAGAAGAGGAATGTGGCCACTCTACTTGCAGTGACCTGAGTCAAAATACTGAGGGCCTGGCATGTTAGAGGAAGTGAGCTGGAAAGATAGCAGACCAAAAACAAGAATTCACAAAATTTAGACTATGGAGGGATGGCAGCCATTGGCAAAAACAAGTTCTCTGGGACAATGATGAGAATGGCTGAGGTCAACTGGAGGAGATCATTGCAGAAAAGGAGTTGAAGACCCTGAGCATTTAGGTTGTTGGAAAAATCATCTACACATATGTTAAAATCACCAAGAATCGAGAAGTATGGAGAATGTCTCTGTAAACCAACATCAAGTCACTGAGAATGGGGTGGAAAGGGCCACGTGGTGGTAGGTAGCAACAATACTGAGGTCAGCCGATGCTGTAAGCTGGTGGCCCAAGAGGCAAAGATGAAGGTTGTTAGGGAGGAAGAATGATCTGAGGTCAGTAACACAGAGCAAGGACACTTGCCCAACCTTCAGTCCTGTGGGAGGATAGTCATGTAAACAAAGTACCGCCACTACATTGAGAGGGCTAGAGGATGTAGTGTCCCCAGGGGTAAAACAGGAAGGAGTAGGGAACACTCAGAGCTAGATTGTGGAGGTAAAGGATGCTGCTGACAGTTGACAAAGATGACCTGAAAGTAATAGACAGTCTAAGGGACTGAAGAAGGGCGGGGGTTGGGGGACAGAGTAGAGAATATACACAGCATCAGGAGAATTAGAACGTAGGAGAGCAGGTTCTCCATTCTTGATGAAGGAGATGGACAGTAATAAAGAGAAACGTGAGGTCAGCACAGGTGAATTCATGACAGACAGTGGTGGCGACACAGTGAGTAATGGGAATTGTGAAGCAGTGGTTATCAGTGTCTCTTTCTGCATTGATTTGTGCACTCAATGCCCATCCCCTTTTGTCTACTCCAGGTGCATTTCTTTGGCAGTTCTTCTGGTCCCTCTAAACCATCAGTTTGCCTCTCACCTGGATCATTCCCTTCAGCATCCAAGCAGGCTCTTATTTCTCTCATTTAAAAATCTTTCTCTTGACCCCATTTCCCTTGCTAGATGTTGCCCCATTTATTTACAGCAAAACCCTCCAAAAGAGTGTTCTATGCTTAGCATCTCCTCTTCCTGGCCTTCTGTGTGCTTGTAAAGCACTCCACCAGGCACTCAGCCCCAACCGTTCAACAGAAACTGTTCTCCTCCATGGCATTAATTATCTTCACGTTGTTCAATCCCGTGCTCATCCTTCTGACCTCATCGTTCTTGGTCTCTCAGCCACATTTGCAACAGGTGGTCATGCCCTCTTCATGTGACTTCAAGGACATCCATCTGTCCCTCCTCCTCTTTGCTTCAGTGGCTGCACTTTTTCAGTCTTCTTTGCTGGGTCTTCCTTTTGAGGACTCAGTCCTGAATATCAAGACTGTCTTCTTGATCTTTCCTATCCTTCATCATACTTCTTGCCTCACACTTTTTACAATATGCTGTATAATTTACTTAAAATACTTATTTTCTGTCTTCTCCCAGAAAAACGTAGGCTCCATGATGACAAGAATCTTTGTCTGTCTTGCTCACTGATATTTCTCAAGTAGCAATAGTGGTGCCTGGTAAATAGTAGATGCTAAATCAATATCTATGGAAGGAAGGAGGAAAAATGAAATAAAGAGAAGGCACTTATCAGGAAGATGGAGATCTTGGGCCACCAGGAATAATGCCTTGGGCGCTGCAGGTTTTCTTTTCATGGCATGGCAGATTGGAAAGTGTGCAGCTGGATGAGCCCCAGAAACTTTGATAAGCATCTCTTTCTGAAGCTTGACGGCATTTGATCGATTCTGCAAGCCATATAATTTTATAATTTTAGAAAAGCTAACAAGTAGCAGCACTACTTAATGATGGAAAGAAATTGACATATTGTTTTCTGCAGAGTAGTAAATTATTTCTTTGTCTATACCAAAGGTAGTGATCTAGTTTCACTCAATGAGCAAATAATTCAGTTATATCAGAAAAAGAGAGAGAATTGAATTTGCTTATATCTTACTCACTTATTTTCAAATAAAAGCCTTAGCTTTCTCAAACTTACATCTTCCTTGATATTTTCTCTGTCAAATATGAACTATTTTTCTTTCTTTCTTTTCCTCTTATTTTTTGAGGAAGATTAGCTCTGAGCTAACATCTGCCACCAATCCTCCTCTTTTTGCTGAGGAAGACTGGCCCTGAGCTATCATCTGTGCCCATCTTCCTGTACTTTGTATGTGGGATGCCCACCACAGTATGGCTTGACAAGCACTGCGCAGGTCTGCGCCTAGGATCCGAACCGGGGAACCCTGGGCCACCACAGCAGAACGTGTGAACTTTGCTGCACCTCTGGGCTGGCCCCAAATATCAGCTATTTTTGTTATTAATAAGTATAAGTGAAAACAATGGAATTCTCTTCCTTAATTAGAAAAAGAGGATAAATTGGAAATGAAGCCAACACTAATACTTTGGGAACACTGAAAACTTTCTTAAAAAGCCAATATAATACGATAAACTCCAAAAAGAAAATCAATAATCCTTGTGAAATGAAATTTTAGTGGTGCGCATTGCATCTTTTTTGTTATTTTCTTTGAGTTAAATGTTTTTCCTTTTTGAATGCCTCAATTTGCTTTAAAATTGCCCATAATGAATTAATTGAAAGTCTCGTATTTCCAGCGGTTTTCAATGCTAATTCTGAAGCATTTCCGAAGAGTAACACTTCAAGATTATTTGGCACATTTTATAGTGGTCTGACATTTTAAGATACAGGGCAGCATAACCATGGAACACGTGGTTTTATTGGCAAGTGTGCCTTTCCTTACGTAGGGTGAGAGGAAGAGGCAGAGAGGGAGGGAGTGAGAGCAAGATCCAGAGAGAGAAATATTGGGATGGAGAGAGGATTAAAGAATAAAACAGAGGATCTGGAGAGGGCAGAAAAAGAGATGTTAAGAAATGGTGCAAGAGGAGACCAAAATTCAAGTCCAATCTCTTCGTTATATTGTTTGCAAATGTGAAAATAGGGAATAGTTAAATAAATTTTGAGCCATTATAAGAAATTATATAGACATTATAGTTTATTTATAAAACATTTCTAACATGGACAATGTTAAAATGTGATATTCAGTGAAAAAAATAGCACACATATCTGCAAAATATATACAGCCATACATACATGCATCCATACACTTAGAAGCAAACACACAAAAATAGACATATACAGAGAGAGAGAAATGGAAGTATCCTAAAATGTCAAACGTAGTCATCTACTATTGTTGAAGCTACGGTTTTTAATTTTTAAAATGTACTCTCTATTTTCAAAATTTTGCTAATGAGACGTTATTTCCAATAAGACAATATTTTTTTAAAATCTAATGGACATGGCAATGATCTTTATAACGTCAAAGAAGAAGTAACAGTAGATTTTGTCCTATTACTCACTGAAATCTTTCTTTGCAATTTGAAGTCTGGGTATTTAAATACACACAAATACACTTTTCTTTTCTGGAAGAAAATAAAGTCATATCCCAACATTTAACTTGCGAGCATGGAAAACCAAACAGAAACAACAAAAAGCAAAGGCATACATTATAAAGAATAAAAAGTTTAAGTTTTAGAAATTATTTTTATGGAGGTATATGCACTAGTTATGAAATTTTAGTCTCATTTG
>NW_025796761.1:0-11500 GCF_021613505.1 Equus quagga | reverse complement strand
CAAATGAGACTAAAATTTCATAACTAGTGCATATACCTCCATAAAAATAATTTCTAAAACTTAAACTTTTTATTCTTTATAATGTATGCCTTTGCTTTTTGTTGTTTCTGTTTGGTTTTCCATGCTCGCAAGTTAAATGTTGGGATATGACTTTATTTTCTTCCAGAAAAGAAAAGTGTATTTGTGTGTATTTAAATACCCAGACTTCAAATTGCAAAGAAAGATTTCAGTGAGTAATAGGACAAAATCTACTGTTACTTCTTCTTTGACGTTATAAAGATCATTGCCATGTCCATTAGATTTTAAAAAAATATTGTCTTATTGGAAATAACGTCTCATTAGCAAAATTTTGAAAATAGAGAGTACATTTTAAAAATTAAAAACCGTAGCTTCAACAATAGTAGATGACTACGTTTGACATTTTAGGATACTTCCATTTCTCTCTCTCTGTATATGTCTATTTTTGTGTGTTTGCTTCTAAGTGTATGGATGCATGTATGTATGGCTGTATATATTTTGCAGATATGTGTGCTATTTTTTTCACTGAATATCACATTTTAACATTGTCCATGTTAGAAATGTTTTATAAATAAACTATAATGTCTATATAATTTCTTATAATGGCTCAAAATTTATTTAACTATTCCCTATTTTCACATTTGCAAACAATATAACGAAGAGATTGGACTTGAATTTTGGTCTCCTCTTGCACCATTTCTTAACATCTCTTTTTCTGCCCTCTCCAGATCCTCTGTTTTATTCTTTAATCCTCTCTCCATCCCAATATTTCTCTCTCTGGATCTTGCTCTCACTCCCTCCCTCTCTGCCTCTTCCTCTCACCCTACGTAAGGAAAGGCACACTTGCCAATAAAACCACGTGTTCCATGGTTATGCTGCCCTGTATCTTAAAATGTCAGACCACTATAAAATGTGCCAAATAATCTTGAAGTGTTACTCTTCGGAAATGCTTCAGAATTAGCATTGAAAACCGCTGGAAATACGAGACTTTCAATTAATTCATTATGGGCAATTTTAAAGCAAATTGAGGCATTCAAAAAGGAAAAACATTTAACTCAAAGAAAATAACAAAAAAGATGCAATGCGCACCACTAAAATTTCATTTCACAAGGATTATTGATTTTCTTTTTGGAGTTTATCGTATTATATTGGCTTTTTAAGAAAGTTTTCAGTGTTCCCAAAGTATTAGTGTTGGCTTCATTTCCAATTTATCCTCTTTTTCTAATTAAGGAAGAGAATTCCATTGTTTTCACTTATACTTATTAATAACAAAAATAGCTGATATTTGGGGCCAGCCCAGAGGTGCAGCAAAGTTCACACGTTCTGCTGTGGTGGCCCAGGGTTCCCCGGTTCGGATCCTAGGCGCAGACCTGCGCAGTGCTTGTCAAGCCATACTGTGGTGGGCATCCCACATACAAAGTACAGGAAGATGGGCACAGATGATAGCTCAGGGCCAGTCTTCCTCAGCAAAAAGAGGAGGATTGGTGGCAGATGTTAGCTCAGAGCTAATCTTCCTCAAAAAATAAGAGGAAAAGAAAGAAAGAAAAATAGTTCATATTTGACAGAGAAAATATCAAGGAAGATGTAAGTTTGAGAAAGCTAAGGCTTTTATTTGAAAATAAGTGAGTAAGATATAAGCAAATTCAATTCTCTCTCTTTTTCTGATATAACTGAATTATTTGCTCATTGAGTGAAACTAGATCACTACCTTTGGTATAGACAAAGAAATAATTTACTACTCTGCAGAAAACAATATGTCAATTTCTTTCCATCATTAAGTAGTGCTGCTACTTGTTAGCTTTTCTAAAATTATAAAATTATATGGCTTGCAGAATCGATCAAATGCCGTCAAGCTTCAGAAAGAGATGCTTATCAAAGTTTCTGGGGCTCATCCAGCTGCACACTTTCCAATCTGCCATGCCATGAAAAGAAAACCTGCAGCGCCCAAGGCATTATTCCTGGTGGCCCAAGATCTCCATCTTCCTGATAAGTGCCTTCTCTTTATTTCATTTTTCCTCCTTCCTTCCATAGATATTGATTTAGCATCTACTATTTACCAGGCACCACTATTGCTACTTGAGAAATATCAGTGAGCAAGACAGACAAAGATTCTTGTCATCATGGAGCCTACGTTTTTCTGGGAGAAGACAGAAAATAAGTATTTTAAGTAAATTATACAGCATATTGTAAAAAGTGTGAGGCAAGAAGTATGATGAAGGATAGGAAAGATCAAGAAGACAGTCTTGATATTCAGGACTGAGTCCTCAAAAGGAAGACCCAGCAAAGAAGACTGAAAAAGTGCAGCCACTGAAGCAAAGAGGAGGAGGGACAGATGGATGTCCTTGAAGTCACATGAAGAGGGCATGACCACCTGTTGCAAATGTGGCTGAGAGACCAAGAACGATGAGGTCAGAAGGATGAGCACGGGATTGAACAACGTGAAGATAATTAATGCCATGGAGGAGAACAGTTTCTGTTGAACGGTTGGGGCTGAGTGCCTGGTGGAGTGCTTTACAAGCACACAGAAGGCCAGGAAGAGGAGATGCTAAGCATAGAACACTCTTTTGGAGGGTTTTGCTGTAAATAAATGGGGCAACATCTAGCAAGGGAAATGGGGTCAAGAGAAAGATTTTTAAATGAGAGAAATAAGAGCCTGCTTGGATGCTGAAGGGAATGATCCAGGTGAGAGGCAAACTGATGGTTTAGAGGGACCAGAAGAACTGCCAAAGAAATGCACCTGGAGTAGACAAAAGGGGATGGGCATTGAGTGCACAAATCAATGCAGAAAGAGACACTGATAACCACTGCTTCACAATTCCCATTACTCACTGTGTCGCCACCACTGTCTGTCATGAATTCACCTGTGCTGACCTCACGTTTCTCTTTATTACTGTCCATCTCCTTCATCAAGAATGGAGAACCTGCTCTCCTACGTTCTAATTCTCCTGATGCTGTGTATATTCTCTACTCTGTCCCCCAACCCCCGCCCTTCTTCAGTCCCTTAGACTGTCTATTACTTTCAGGTCATCTTTGTCAACTGTCAGCAGCATCCTTTACCTCCACAATCTAGCTCTGAGTGTTCCCTACTCCTTCCTGTTTTACCCCTGGGGACACTACATCCTCTAGCCCTCTCAATGTAGTGGCGGTACTTTGTTTACATGACTATCCTCCCACAGGACTGAAGGTTGGGCAAGTGTCCTTGCTCTGTGTTACTGACCTCAGATCATTCTTCCTCCCTAACAACCTTCATCTTTGCCTCTTGGGCCACCAGCTTACAGCATCGGCTGACCTCAGTATTGTTGCTACCTACCACCACGTGGCCCTTTCCACCCCATTCTCAGTGACTTGATGTTGGTTTACAGAGACATTCTCCATACTTCTCGATTCTTGGTGATTTTAACATATGTGTAGATGATTTTTCCAACAACCTAAATGCTCAGGGTCTTCAACTCCTTTTCTGCAATGATCTCCTCCAGTTGACCTCAGCCATTCTCATCATTGTCCCAGAGAACTTGTTTTTGCCAATGGCTGCCATCCCTCCATAGTCTAAATTTTGTGAATTCTTGTTTTTGGTCTGCTATCTTTCCAGCTCACTTCCTCTAACATGCCAGGCCCTCAGTATTTTGACTCAGGTCACTGCAAGTAGAGTGGCCACATTCCTCTTCTTTGACCTGTATAATAAGTGATTGCTACTCAGAGTCCAAAGCACTAACTTTTCAGGCACAAATGACAAACCGTAACCAAAAGTCTTCAGTAACCAGTTGTTTTTAGTTTTTTTTAATTTTTTTCCCTTGTGACAATTTGTCAGAGTGCAAAACTCAGAATTTGAGAAATTGATTGCATTATACATGTTGATTCAAAAAGAGATAACCATATGAGTTAAATGGTGGTGGTTTTTAATAGTTGGGGCATAAATTTTGAATATCCTGATTTTGATGTTTGTACTATTTGTATGAAAAGTCTAGTTCCTTAAGGAGATTTTAAGGCTCTGATACACACTATTGCCAAGAAACAGAATTGTCATTTCAAATGTTCTGCCTTGTAAAATAATGACCAGGTTCACTTTTTGATAATCGATACCATAATCATAATGCATCCTGTCATGAACTGGTTCTTCAGAAATCTCCCTGTGAGTGGAAAATTAGCCACTTTTAATGAAATCCATAATTGTAGCTAAATATTTTTAAAAAATTTCCTACATTTATTTCTATAAATCGGGGTTATCGTATTAACACTGATGCAGCAAAATATATTGATATTTATGTGAGTTGAAACATATTGCTTTTACTTTGCTCATTCATTATTTATTTCTGAAGAAATAACTTGAAATAAGTAATTTATTTCTTTTAGACTAGAAATTTATAATCTAGTTCCTTGGAAAACAATATAAATGGTGAAATAATATATTCTTTTTTCAAGTCTATAGAGTATCTTTGACATAAATTTCATGATATATGAGCTTTTAGTCTTTAATAAGTTTTTTTTATTTTTTGTTTATCTTTTAAAGTTTGGCACCTGAGCTAACAACTATTGCCAATCTTCTTTTTTTTTTTTCCTTCTTCTTCTTCCCAAAGCCTCCCAGTATATAGTTGCCCATTCTAGTTGTAGGTCCTTCCGGCTGTACTACGTGGGACGCCACCTCAGCATGGCCTGATGAGCAGCGCCATGTCCACGCCCAGGATCTGAACTGATGAAACCCTGGGCAGCTGAAGAAGAGCGCACGAACTTAAGCACTCAGCCACAGGTGAGCCCCTAATAAATTTTGGGATCTGTTTGGTTGGTCTTTTACAAGCTATTAAGTCATACTCTCAGGATGCATATGAACATGAATTTTAAATAGTTGACTTCAATGACGATATTAAGAGGAATAGAGAGAGAAATAGAGAGTGTGGTGAAAGTGACAAGACAGGAGTGGATAAGACATTATGTGAAAAATAAAGTTATTCAAACCAAAATGGATTAAAAACCTGATTCTATCATGAGACTTACCTATTAGTCTTTAATTCATGTGTTTGCAACCTTTGACGGAAAGAAAAGTATAAATAGTCACATGATTTACCTAGGCAGCAGACCCTTGGAATTCATGAGATGTGACCTGAGGATGGCAAGAATCCCAAATTTATCAACACTGGTGTGCAATATAATCTCTTTCCTTACATTAAGTCTTTTAAAAACTATTATTCCTCATAAATATTTTTACAAGAGTTTCAGAAAATTAGAAATTGATTTTGTCCCATGCTTTCCATGCAAGTCTTCATGTCACCAATTCACAACCTCACTAAAGTTGCTCATCTCTTACTAGAGACGTTTCCTTTCAAACCAGGTAGACTGTCTGCAGACGGTCTCAGGAATCACTTTTCTTCTTTCGTGTGGAACATTAAATGGACTCATTTGGATCACAGATAACGAATATCTGCCAAAGTTATCATTCCAACCTTGGAGATATTCATTTACTTATTTTATGGATTACAATTTAGATGTAAGTAAAACCGCCAATTACCATGACCAGCATGGTTATATTCTAGTATTTGAGCAATGACTCAACCTTTTGCACATTGTTTCTTTGACATTTGAGTTGGCAGTCTGGATATATTCTGCCTCTTTCCACTCTATGCCCTACAGTCTCTCTTACAGAGACTTCATTCCCGGACTGCATTCTCCCTTCCTAGTCCACACACATTCACACACATATTCCTATCCCCATGCTTGTGTTTTGTATTCTTCTTTTCCATCTCCTTCTCATCAACCATTCTCAGGCTGAGTCTTCCTTCAAGCTAATTTAACTTTTCATCTTTTAAGAAACATCTCTTTATTAATCTAGGCTAGACCCTATTTTAGCCCTCAGTTATATTAAACATTCAGCTAGTAAATTAATCTTCTATATTGAGGACTATGACTACGTGCCACCAAGTTTATCTGAAAGGGATTAAATGAGAGGAGAACCCCCAGCATTAAAGTCCATTATCATAAGATTGGCTAGGACTGCTAATTCCTGTTGTAATGAAGATACAGAGAACTACCATCAATGTTAGGATGCAAATCATGGTCTCATAGAGAATGAAGAAGAGGAAAAAGTAAATTCTTTTCAAATAGAAAAAAATAAACAAAAGTCCTTCATACATAAGATCAGCACAAGGTTTAGGAGGAGTGGGGGAAAATTCCACTTGAGGCAAATTTTAAATTGCAATATAGAAGAAAAGCACAATATAGAGACACAAAGAGAAAAGGGTAATTGGCATTGCTAGGGTGACCTATGTTAGTCAAAAATATCAGTGAATCACACCTAGTAGGTCTTCTAATATTTGCCAGGTTAGTGAAGCTTCTGAGTCTCCTGAGAAACTAGAAGATCAAATTCCGAAAGAAGTGAAATTGAACGGCAAAATATGACCCCTTAGTTCTTTTTTCAAAAAAAGTCAGAATTCATGACAATGCATAAGTGGACTAGAGTTAATCAGAGGAGGAAAGAAGACAGGGACGCTTTCAATTCTTAACCTTCTTAGAAACATAAAATAAATCCTAAAATAAACATGTTCAGCCATGAGACCATCAAACTGCCCTCCTTGTGCTATTCGTGTAAGCCTGAGCAGAGAACTTTCTGAAGAATTCTGGCATTTGGCAGCTGACTCAGGTCATCATGCAGTCTGAGCAGTAAGGTGACCCAGAATGACCTGAACTTTGCTATAGTTATGTAGCTGTGATCTGTGTTCAGAACTATTGAGACCTCCATAAGTGCCTCAACTAAACGTGAGTCTTTTAATACTGTTTTCCCCTTTTGAATGACATTTTGCCTATTTCCATTTCTGCCTTATCAAAATTTTGGTAAAAAGCATTTAGGTTGAACTATGTATTAAAAATTAGTCTTCAAAAATCACAGCACGTGTTACACTCAAAGCACATAAATGCAAATAGTAAAGCTCAAAAATTCAGGTGTAGTTGGAGCTGTCCTATTTTCTCTGTAATCTTTTTACTAGATATAAAACAAAGTTTAATTGCCATTTACTCATTCGAAATTTTTGTTTTGATCAATTTAGTAAAAAATAATCACAATTGGCTCTTGTGAAATTAACTTTCAGTAACTGATTTTTCTTACTAATGGTTCTGGTTACCAATTCCATTGCATATGGTGGGGATTCCCCCCACCCATCCATTCAATGCTCCAATACCAGCTGGGTGTCCTATAGTTCAACTCAGTTTGGACACAATCTACCCAGAGACAGCATCAGATCCCATGGGTTAAAAGGTCAGTCCCGCAGTACCGCCCCAACCCCACACCTCAGATGCCAGTCACAAGCCCAAACTCTTACCTGTGCTTCTGATTCATCAGCTACAGAAGGGAGGTTCCAATGACCCCATCCCTGGTTTCCATTAATTTGTTAGAGCTGCTCACTGAACTCAACATTTCACATACTAGATTACCACTTTATTATGAAATGACACAAGTCAGGAATAGTCAGATGGAAGCGACACATAGGGCAGGGAAAGAACATGGAGCTTCCCTGCCCTCTCCAAGGCCCCACTCTCCCAGCACCTCCACCTGTTCACCAACCTGGAAGCTCTCCAAACCATGTCCTTCTGGGGTTTTATGGACGCTTTGTTACATAGGCATGGTTGATTAAATTATTGTCTGTTGGCAACTGATTCAACCCCCAGACCCTCTCCTCTCCCTGGAAGTCAGGGAAGTGGGACTGAAAGTTACAAGCCTCTGGTGACTTGGTTGTTTCTCCTGGCAACTGGCCCCATCCCTAGGTATGTTCCAAAAGTCACCTCATTAACGTAACAGAAGACACCTTTATTGCTCTCATTATGTAGGAAATTTCTAGAGTTTTAGGAGCTTTATGCTAGAAATGGGAACTAAGATCAAACATATACTTTTTTGTTATGAATCCCCATATCACACCTACTTACATAGTCATAATATTTTCACCTGTTCTGAAACTATTTGAAAGTTACATAATACATTATAAGCAGGTGTTCATCATCTGTGAACATAGTTTCAGATTTCTTTTTGTTTTAGTTTTGATTGTTTTTAGGATTTTGCTTATTAGCAAATTTGTATATTAAAAATTAGGTATAAACTCAATGTATAGTTCTTTAAATTGACATTATTTTATACCTTGTAATTTAGATCTACACTACTTGCAACGTAAATGTGTTCGGGATCTTAAGGTACTTGCCTCTTTTCTTTTTTAAAGTATCTGTAAGGGAATCTCTTGCACAAAATCCTCAATAGCTGAGCTGACTCTTTACCCAACAGCACTTCTTCCACTTTCTCTTAAAATCTAATTCATGAATCAGTTAAGCTATTGATTGAATTTGTTGTATTTTCTTTGATGATCTTGCATCCTTCTGCTTTGATTCTCAATAATGCCATTTTCTAAATCGGACTGTCTTCCTTCACTTAGAACCTGACTGCATACACAGGAGTATATTTTTGTAATAGTGTATGTGCTATCTGTCACCGTTTGGTATTTCTGGACTAAAAAAAAATGCATGCTTTTTAAACATCCTTTCAAAATGTGCCTTTTCAGTAAAATTACTACTGATTATTTAAACTACTAAATATTTGATAGCTATAATTAGACACACATAATTCAGGAGCATCTAATATACCACTCTGTTTTCAGATATCAAGTCACACAAATTTTGCAAGAAGCATAATATGATCTGAAATGCAAATACTTGCTTTTAAATAAATCCCATCTATCATCTGCACTTTAAAATCATGAAGGAAGTTGAGAGCTACAGAAGGGTTCAAAGTAGATCTTTACAAGGAATAGTACGTAGGTGCAAGGTAAAGTATTACAGAGTAAGTTTAGCAAGCGGCTCCTCTGGCTTTTTCTGCACAATGAGAATGAGATGATTGCAGATCAGTTCATTGACTAAAAAACTCAGAGTACTTACATTGTTGCAAATTAAAACAGCTACTCCCAGCTTTAAAAACATCAACTATGTCTAAAGAACATAGAAAAAAACATGAGCCTTTTTCTAGTTACTATGTTGCTTAAGCGTTGTTCTATTTTTCCCCTGATTTAAGAGCTCTGTGGCTGGAGGGAGCGGAATGGAATGAGACCCCCGCTGGAGGCAGATGCGGGGGATGGGACATCTCCTCTGACACATTCTGGATTTCTTTGACATTGGTTTTTGGCAGGAGAAAAAATGTCAACTTGCCATCAACTCCAAACAGGAATCACAAAAAAAAGAAACTGAAGAACAAATGTGTCAGGGAGAGATGCCCTTTCCAACATATACAGAACAGGGGAAATATTACCTTTGCTTAAACACAGGAAAACATACACTTACCCTTATTCAAAAAGAGAGAAAATGGACAAAGCTGAAAAGTCAAAGTAGCTCTAGAAACGCATGATGCCTGTAACTTCATCTCAATTAGTCAGCCCCTGTTCTGCGATTTCTGAAGTTGATATGCAAACATGGGTACCCAACTGAATTTCCTAATGACTTGTGATGGCAAAGAAAATATGAATCCAAGCTGTAACATCAAAGATTTAGGCTTGCTATAATGCACTGTTCTATATTAGTTTTCTGTTGCTGCATTACAAATGACCATGACCTTGGCAGCTACAAACAACACTCGTTTATTACCTCACAGGTTCCGTGGATCAGGAGTGTGGCCAGGCTTAGCCGGGTTCTCTCACAAGATCACACAGAGCGACAGTTAAGGCACCATGGTCTGTGATCTTATCTGAAGCTTTACTTCCTCTTCAAAACTCACGCTGCCATTGGCAGAAGCAGTTCCTTGCAGTGGTAGGACCCACACCCTCAGCTCCTAAAGGCTGCCTGCTCCTCCATGACACGTGGCCCTCCCCACAACTGGGCAGTGTGCTTCTCCAAAGCCAGCAGGTCACTGTCGTCTCTGCTGTTCTCTCTGACGTAGGACGCTGTTAAAGGGCTCAGCCGTTAGGTCAGGCTGCGCAGGACTAACTTCCTTGTGGTAATTTAAGGTCAACCAGTTAGTGGCTTTTATTATATTTTACATTTTATTACAACCCCTTCACTTTTGCCGTATACCATAGCATAATCATGGCAGGGACGTCCCACCATCTTTGCACACACTATTCTTTAGAAGTGGGTTAAAAGTCCTGCCTACACTGCCACATATTCTAACAGGGTTTCTAAACCTGAGACTGTATCGCTAGGAGAAATCACGTGAACTTTTGCAGGGATGGAAAGCTTATATTTTCAAAATAAATGCCTTGGCTAAGGTATTTGATCCTTCTGAAGAAGAAGGGTGAATTAATACTAACAGCTAACGTTTATGAATATTTATCTTAAATGTCAAGTTGATGTAAATTTGCCTGCTTGAAGTATGCTAACCGAATTAATCCACACAACAATCCTGTGGAACAGATGCTGCCATTATCCCAGTTTTACACTTGAAGACACTGATAGGAAAGAAATTTAAGCTTGTCTTAGGCGTCTAATTATTCAGTTGGTGCTAACCAAGACATACATATATTTATTTCATATGTACTGTTTCCTAAACATATGTGATTCCTAATTCTTAGAAATTATCCCTCTGGCTTCAAGTCAGCGTCTATAGATATGCCTTATAGTTCACACTAATTTTCAAATACACCTATGCATTCTTAATATGAAAGTGGATTCACAAGAGACCTTCATTAAAATACTTTATCAAATTAGACATTGTGAATCTTTTTTTTTTACTTTTGAAGCTTATATTTCCATATTACTTATTTTAAGCTATAATTAATTAAAAGTAAAAATTGAGCATTTGGATTTCAGTTTTTAAATGCACAGAAAAGTGTTGATAAGAACTCCAGGAATAGTTACCACATTAATCATCTGTTACCTTTAAGAGACATTTTTCCCTTAAAAAAAAAACAAACAAAAAACCTGTTCTGGTTATTCCATCAAGTGAAGAATATTTCACTTAGAACTCACTAAGGTCACCCAACCTCATTGCCAATGAAAATCTGTATTTCTGTCTATTGGAAATAAAACTCGTAAGGCTTCAATTTCTGACAATGATGAATTCAAATGTCGAGTTCCCAGATGCTTGCTCAGAGGACTCCTCCACCTGCAGATAGGAGGGCTCCTCGTGTGCCTTTTTAAATGACATTGGTGTCTAGTTATTGCTTTCTTAAAAATCCAATTTTTTCCCTGTGACAATTCTGCTAAAAAATGACAAACTTACAGTTAGTCACATTACCAAACAGATCGCACTCTTTTAGCACATAAATCAACTCTCTAGAGCTCCACTATGGATCACAGAGTCAAGTCCTAAAATCATTCTTTTTTAATAATGATTTTATTTGCTTAGAAAGTGAGGTGTGTGTATATCCACCCAATAGAGCCTCTGGGGCTTTCTAGAAACATTTGTCATCCCTTTCCACTCAAGAACTTGAGTCAATCTGCCAAGTCATTATTAATTTTCCTTGATTCATTGAAGATCACCTGTTCTCAACAAATGAGACTAAAATTTCATAACTAGTGCATATACCTC
>NW_025796760.1:0-1274 GCF_021613505.1 Equus quagga | reverse complement strand
CATCCACTTCTTTGATATTGTGTGACCTTCAACTGACCCTGTCCCAGAGCATGGACTTTCTGAGAAGCGGTCAGGCCAACTGCACTAGAATAGCTTGCGGAGCTTGTGAAAAAATACTGATTCAGCAGCTGAGGTTAGGGCCCAAGCCCCTGCATTTGTATCAGCCCTCTGGTGATTCAATGGGGTTTCAAATTGGGGAACCACAGGTCTATTGGTCCTCAAATCATTAATCATCAGTGACTAGTCAAACTTGAGGACGGTATAAACAATACAGCATTGTAAGAAAAGCAGTGACAGCCCAGTTAACTAATCCCCTGCGGGAAATTTCCCATACAAGGAAGTCAGCCATGTTGCAAAAAACATCCAGATAATTTGAGGGCCTGGGACACCCTAGAGTGTCAACGAAGGTAGAAAATTCGTGTGTTTTTGGCAGCATCCCTGCCCTCCCTAAAGAGCAGTTTGATCCTAGCAGCTGGGTCAGCCTAGCGCCAAAAGTCCTCGGCTGTCTAGAGATTTCGTCTCAGTCTTCCTCTGCACAGGCTCTGAGCCAGGCCCTGGGGCTCTCCTGCACCTGCCGGGCTGCAGCCACACAGCTCGTCAAGCTCACCCATATGTTCCCAACCTCAGGGTCACCACCCACACCTGCCCCTGGCTCTTCACCTGTCCACTCTTCTTTAAGCACTCAAATCGAAGGTCATGAGAGGGGCCTTCCCTGACTCCTGAGCTCTGCTGTGACGTGAACCTTGTCAGACCATGTCGTCTCTGTGTCCCGTTCTGTGGTCATCCAGTTCTGAGTAGGAGGAGGCCCCCAGGTACTGGGGCCAGAAGGTTCTGACTCTCTCTCCCTGGCTTTGCAAACTTGAGTAACTTACTCAGCCTCTTTGAACATTGGTCTCCTCATCTGTAAAAGGGGGCTCGCACCTCGCAGGGTTAGAGTGAGGATTAACTGGAAATAATGAACGGAAATGTCACAGGTATGTCCTGGTACAGAAGACATCTGCTAACTGTGAGCCTTCTTCCTGGCTTGATACCTGAGAAGGAATATCCTGGATAGCAGATATGAGTGGCCTCGTTATTAGAAAGAGACACAGCCTCTTATAATTAATAAATAAGCACTCTGTAAGGCGACTCAGTGTGCTGAGTTTGATTCACTGAGCTAACTTCCTAACTTCAGGCTACACAGGATGAACGGATAAAATCCCACGCCGGATTTATTAAAAGCTCAAGAAGACGCCTGTGAGACCCCCCACCAAGCCAAGACCGAACCACCAGCC
>NW_025796759.1:0-1274 GCF_021613505.1 Equus quagga | reverse complement strand
GGCTGGTGGTTCGGTCTTGGCTTGGTGGGGGGTCTCACAGGCGTCTTCTTGAGCTTTTAATAAATCCGGCGTGGGATTTTATCCGTTCATCCTGTGTAGCCTGAAGTTAGGAAGTTAGCTCAGTGAATCAAACTCAGCACACTGAGTCGCCTTACAGAGTGCTTATTTATTAATTATAAGAGGCTGTGTCTCTTTCTAATAACGAGGCCACTCATATCTGCTATCCAGGATATTCCTTCTCAGGTATCAAGCCAGGAAGAAGGCTCACAGTTAGCAGATGTCTTCTGTACCAGGACATACCTGTGACATTTCCGTTCATTATTTCCAGTTAATCCTCACTCTAACCCTGCGAGGTGCGAGCCCCCTTTTACAGATGAGGAGACCAATGTTCAAAGAGGCTGAGTAAGTTACTCAAGTTTGCAAAGCCAGGGAGAGAGAGTCAGAACCTTCTGGCCCCAGTACCTGGGGGCCTCCTCCTACTCAGAACTGGATGACCACAGAACGGGACACAGAGACGACATGGTCTGACAAGGTTCACGTCACAGCAGAGCTCAGGAGTCAGGGAAGGCCCCTCTCATGACCTTCGATTTGAGTGCTTAAAGAAGAGTGGACAGGTGAAGAGCCAGGGGCAGGTGTGGGTGGTGACCCTGAGGTTGGGAACATATGGGTGAGCTTGACGAGCTGTGTGGCTGCAGCCCGGCAGGTGCAGGAGAGCCCCAGGGCCTGGCTCAGAGCCTGTGCAGAGGAAGACTGAGACGAAATCTCTAGACAGCCGAGGACTTTTGGCGCTAGGCTGACCCAGCTGCTAGGATCAAACTGCTCTTTAGGGAGGGCAGGGATGCTGCCAAAAACACACGAATTTTCTACCTTCGTTGACACTCTAGGGTGTCCCAGGCCCTCAAATTATCTGGATGTTTTTTGCAACATGGCTGACTTCCTTGTATGGGAAATTTCCCGCAGGGGATTAGTTAACTGGGCTGTCACTGCTTTTCTTACAATGCTGTATTGTTTATACCGTCCTCAAGTTTGACTAGTCACTGATGATTAATGATTTGAGGACCAATAGACCTGTGGTTCCCCAATTTGAAACCCCATTGAATCACCAGAGGGCTGATACAAATGCAGGGGCTTGGGCCCTAACCTCAGCTGCTGAATCAGTATTTTTTCACAAGCTCCGCAAGCTATTCTAGTGCAGTTGGCCTGACCGCTTCTCAGAAAGTCCATGCTCTGGGACAGGGTCAGTTGAAGGTCACACAATATCAAAGAAGTGGATG